>NC_056735.1:1462426872-1462634372 GCF_019279795.1 Protopterus annectens
ACTGTTACTGTGACTACGTATAGAATGAAACTGTATGTGATTACTGTTATACTCTATGTTATTACTGTTACTGTGACTATGTATAGGATGCAACTTTGATTACTGTTATACTGTATGTTACTACTGTTACTGTGAATATGTATAGGATGTAACTTTGTCTGATTACTGTTATACTGTATGTTATTACTGTTATACTTAATGTACTGTGACATTTTATACACCTCAGGTCTCCACTGAAAAAGGGCATCTGCCCAGTCAGACTAACCCGGTCAACAAATGTCAAATAAATAAGTAAAATACCCTTTAAAAAACTTAAGCTATTTTCGTATGACTGCATCTGATCTAACTTAAAATAGCATAATAAACTACAGACTACTGTAAAAAGGCATAATGCAACATGAGGGTATGCTCAGATCAGTGAGCCTAAGTAAACTAGCGCTGACAGAAGTGACAGCTGTAAAATGTTTTACAACTTCCTGGTGATTTTACAGCTGCTATATGACCTGCTATGAAAAGCCCAGCTGAATTAGTAGCATACTGCCAAAAACTGGTGTGGTACAGAAATAAAAATCTGAGGATAAGTTTACTGTTTCACAGCTGTTAAGTGTCATATTTATTTAGAGTATTTAAACCACTTAAGTGTACAAAATTCATTCACATATTATACGTGAGCATCACGTCCACACTGTAGACACAACTATTTTACAAATACTGGGGATATTTCAACAGAAGAACATGTCTATTTTGTAACAGTAAGCTACACTGGTTAAAGACCTGCATACAAGTGAAAGCATGTGGGTTTAGGATGATTTCTCGAACCTCTACACACGCATAAAGAGAGGCACTGAAGAACTCACTTAAGCACTCCATAGTTTTTTTTTTTTTAGATATGTAATATCCTAGAAAATCAAAAGAGCATTCCTAATGAATTTTATTTAGTAAATAAAACAAAAAAAATCTGACCACAGTAATGATCAAGGAACCAAAACACGTTTTCTCTGATTAATTTAGCAGATGTTGTGTTACAGCACAGCTGCAGTGCTAGCATAGCTTATCACTATGCCAAATGTGACAGGTGATTGTTATCAACTCACTTGTTTGTGTTTTTGCTGCATTTAATTCTGAAAAGAAATTGTCCATTAAAAGAGACTAACTATAAATGCAAATTCATGGGCCTGAACTTGACCAGGCAATGAGTTCAAGTTTCAAGTTTAATAATTTCTGAAATCAAAATTCTCCTAAGCAGTTATTTAATAAAGTGGAATGCTGTAGCAAGACAAGCAATGTGGCAGAACAAAATCGCACCTAAAGTTGGCAGAATTTATTCCAGTGTGACACCTCCTGTGCAGGTATACTGTTACCGCACTCATGACTGATGCTGAGGAATGCCTTGCATTGACTACAAAAAAACATCATCATTAGCCTCAGTAATAAAGACCTAAAGTAAATCAGATTTGCCAGTGCTAGGTTCAGGTACTCTGTAGAGTGAAATGAATTAGTTGCGGCTACAAAGCTTTTTTCTAATAGCTTCCATATTGTACCTTTTGTTTATAATTCTTATTATTTGTACTGCTTCTGGTCAACAAATGGAATGCTCATTTTTCTAGAGCTGTAAATGTAACATATACTTTTGACTATCATTATTATATTCCAGTGGGAACCAAAATAAATTTTCACAATAATAAAAAGTATTTTGCTAATTTATAATAAATACATTACAGAGAAGTGTATCTGGTGATATTTCAGCATCTGAACATCTAATATAAATTAACAAGATCATCCCTCAGAATAAATGGTACCAAATAACTAATAGGAATGCAAGATGGACATCTAATATGTTTGTATAATCATTAAATGGACAGAGTCTGGTTCTCTATTTATTATGCACCGTTTCCTAAACCGGTACTGAAAATGGGCAATTTAACTGGCCAAAATGTTTTAGTGGTATAAACTGCATCTACTTTAACAAAACAGGGGGAATATATATATATATATAGATATATACACATACATACACACACACACACACACACATATATATATATATATATTTATACACACACACACACACACACACACACTTGGCAGTGTTTCCATTGCGCTAGGTAATGCCATTGCTGATGTGACACCCCAACCCCATGTGCTGTGCCAAAATGGGAAAAGGGAGGCTATGGATGGATGGATATATGTGTAGTTGATCAGGAATAAAAATAACATGCTACCATTGTTACTCTATGTGCAACCCCATCATTTTGACCGTTAGATGGCCTAAGAGACTGCGTTTTTAGGAAGGCTACCAAGACCCTGTGCATCTGTCACTGCCCTATCTTAACTACAATAGATTTTATAGCAGAGTGTTTTACACACGTTTTTGCCCTTATTAATTTCTAGCTTAACTTTTTTTTGTAAATTACATGCACTGTGAAAAGTGACTTCACTTATATTCACTTCTAGGTTGGGTTGTGGCTGAAAAATGTCTTTGGACTAGCTTACTTACTCAGTTGACATACATTTTACAAAGACTAACATTTATGAATATTACGTATAACTAACGTACCGTACTGCACCAAATTTAATTTCACTATTCTTTCCTTAGTTTCCTTATTGAAATTATTACATGTATAGTAATAAATTAATATTTAATTATTTTAATTAATTATTTTAAAGTTTTATAAACTTAACCAAGTAAAAAAAAATGGAAAATAAAATTTATCTACAAAAATACATTAATTTCAAATTTCTGCTTGTATCTTCTTTTCAAAACAGTTACCTCCTCTATGACATGGAAGCAAGCCCGAAATAGTAGTTTTACATAGCACATTTTCCCAGTAAACTACTGTGGACTAAACTGGTACTCTTCACAGTTTACGTTTAATGTAATTATCTCACTGGCTGTGTAAAGTGAGCTGGATCATTGTCAGAAGCAGAAGTTCAAACAGCATGTCTTGCACTTTATTCTGTGGACTATGCATATATCAACGCAATCATTACATTAACATTTTAACGGTTATGTATTGAATAAATTACTTTTACTTTAAGGGTATAAATGAAATCTTATCAATATTCAAAAACTGACACCTACGCTTGTTATGGCAGTCAAGAATAAATGGTATTATGAACTCAGTTAAAAAGAACTTCTGGTCTTGTTTGCAGAGTTGATGTTTTAATGTTGTATTAATACAACCCAAATCCTCGGCAAACCTTCTTCTTCTTCTTTCGGCTGCTCCCGTTAAGGATCGCCACAGCGGATCAACTGTTTCCATTTCTGTATGGTGGTAGCATTGTTACCTCACAGCAAGAGGTTCTCCCATTCGATTCTCGGTTTGGCTTGGGAGTGCCTTCTGTGTGGAGTCTGCATGTCCTCCCCGCAGTTGGGTAGCATTCGAAAGACATGCGTGCGTAAATGGGCATGCCTTCATTGAAGGTTGGGCGTAGAGCTGGCACCTCTGCGTTTCATAAAAATCTACTGCCAATCATTAGTGGACCGGAGTTCTGCTGTAGCGACTCCTTACCGGGAAGAAGCTGAAAATCAAACAACAACAACCTGTCCTTTGCATCTTGCTCTGTCACACCAACCACCTGCATGTCCTCTCTCACCACATCCATAAACCTTATCTTAGGCCTTCCACTTTTCCTGTTACCTGGCTGCTTAACCCTTAACATCTTTTTCCCAATATACTCTGCATCCCTCCTCACTACATGTCCAAACCAACGTAATCTTGCTTCTCTGGCTTTGTCTACAAACCTTCCAACCTGGGCTGACCCTCTAATATACTTATTCCTAATCCTGTCCATCCTCATCACACCCAGTGCAAATCTTAACACATTCAACTCTGCCACGTCAAGCTCTGACTCCTACCCATATAATATAGCTGGTCTCACTACCCTCTTGTAGACCTTCCCTTTCACTCTTACTGGTACTCGTCTGTCACAAATCACTCCTGACACTCTTCTCCACCCACTCCATCCTGCCTGTACTCTCTTCTTTACCTCTCTTCCACACTCACCATTACTCTGAACTGTTGATCCAAAGTATTTAAACTCATCCACTTTCACCACCTCTACTCCCTGCATCCTAACCATTCCTCTATCCTCTCTCTCATTCACACGCACATATTCTGCCTTAGTCCTGCTGACCTTCATTCCTCTTCTCTCTAGAGCATATCTCCACCTCTCCAGGGTCTCCTCCACCTGTTCCCTACTCTCACTACAGATCACAATGTCATCTGCAAACATCATAGTCCACGGGGACTCCTGTCTGATCTCGTCTGTCAACCTGTCCATCACCATTGCGAATAAGAAAGGGCTCAGAGCTGATCCTTGATGTAATCCCACACCAATTCTTGGCAAACCATTTTATTATATTTTTTTCCATCTTTTACCCAAGTCAGTCCACTAGACAGAAATGCCATTTCTCATGGCCACCATGAAAGCACTGCTTGCTCATGTGTCTAATTAAGAGAGTTACATACTAAGTGCAAACTGTAGGAATCAAACCCAGAACTACAGAATGAAGCTTATCATCAGCTAAGTCTTAACTTTCTGTATTAAACAGAAATATTCTTTATGCACTTCCATCATATCAAGTAAAATACTTAACTGTTTGACTAACTTGCAGTCAGTACACCTCAAGGTGTAAAATGCACAGGAAAAGATTAAGATATCAAACAAAGCAAGGTTTTAAGTATGCAAAATAACAGTACATCTTCAGGAGATGCTCTTGCACTCACTTTTAACATGCAAGGTTGATGCTAATGACTATTCTTGTAATGCTTTACAGAAGGATCACAGTCACCCATTACATAGCCACATATCCAACATATGTCAGTACTCATAAGACTTCTGTGTATAAATTAATAGTTTCTATTGTCCTTAATGGCCCAGTCCTTAACACAACCAAGAACTGCAGAAGGTCTGGAAGAGACTTTTACAGATAACTAAGTATTGCTGAGGTATGAATTTATTTCTTAAATGGAAAACACTCAAAAGGAGCTATACAACTTGAGTTAGTCTGCACCCATAAAACTAACTCTATTACAGCAAGAACAGTCATAATACACAACATTTTCTGAGAATGTCAGTCTTACCCTGGAATAGCAGCAACAAGCACAGAAAAAATTACTTCAAAATGACTGACAGCAAAGCCTACTTAAACATACAGAAGTTATGCTGAGGCAGTAATTTTCAGTGAATGTTAAGTCATAGCAGTACAGACAATGAAGTAACATCCTCAGGTCACTGTTTAGTACAATATTCATGGATAAAATATCAAAGGCCTGACAAATATCCAGTTAAAAGATATAATGCATATGCATAACAACTTAAGGACTGTTTTTTCTGCCAACAGAACCTGTGCATCCTGGTAAAGAATAAGAATAAATGGTCATTGTTCAATAAACATTGACCCAAAGAAACATAAGGTATCTTGAGATATAAAATGTAGACTACAGTCATTCAAAGTATTTTTCAACAATTAACCGAAAGGATTATTTTAAATATTACAATATATTCAAGCTCATTTTTGAGCGGCAGCTGGTTCTTTTGACCTTATTACAATGGTTAATAACTTATTAAAGCCTATAGATTTCTAGAACGCAATTCATATATAATGGTGACTTCATCTACTAATTGTAATTTTATCTGTAAACAAATATTAAAATACAGCAAATTAAGAAATAACATTTGGCTAAATCAGAAAAAATAACTGAAAGAAAAGGATAGGATATACTGAATAAAGAATAATGTTTGGTGTACATATGGGGAATAGTTAAACTTTAGCCCTAGCCTGTGCCAGTGGTATGAAGGGGATAAAGCCCTGACTACAGCCTACATGACCCAAATTCAACTAGCAGCTCAATAGCATGGCAAGCACAAGCAGGAACGATGGACATGTCCATCCTGAGGGGGTGGAAGAGACAGCAGATGTATTCTAGCAACCTCTGTGATCCTACTGATAGTGTCCTGTCAGAGAGCAGAAGCTAGTCAGGCATAGAGTGTGTGTGTGGCGGGGGGGACTGCATTAGTATATGCGAATGGCCATCCAAGCCTTTGATGGTAGCTTCTGTTGGCACATGTAAGGGAGCATGGATGTTTAAACTGAGGAAAAGTGGGTGGTCCTTAAGGAGATATGATTGCTCACATCACCACTGAGGACAGGATTAGATTCATAAATGAAAAAATTTCTCATTGTCAAGATGCGTCGATACCAGAAATAATCTATATGGTCACCTGGATGATGGCCTTCTACAGTCTGGATGGCCAACAATAATAATAATACAGTAACCCTTTTGTCACTAAATTGCTGATCAACACTCAGAATGTCAGGCTTAAAAGATCACTGATGCCCTGTCATAGTAGTGAAGAACAGCAAAGGGGTAAGTGTTGCTTTCTCCTCAAATCTTCCCCCATTCTCCAAGAATTACTCCAGCTTATCACAACTAATTCATAAAATAACAAGATGTTAGCAGCAGTGTATTGGAAACATTATCACTGAGGCTGCATCTCCACAGAACTTTAGATTAAACATGCTATATAGTACTATTTTATTTTCTGCCCCCCCCCCCCCAATACATTCTTCATTTTAGGATACTGTAATAAGGAGGTAAAAGCTGAAGGATGGTGGTTGTCATCCAGCAGGAGTAAGGACACTGAATTCTTAGCACCACCCCCAATGGCTAGAAATTGTGGGTCAGCTCCTTCTGCACTAGACCTTTACAAGGATACATGAGCGTACACATTTGCCCACAACTGCAATACATGTAATCTGTGGGTGTCTCACTCCTCACACACACCTCCTGCACGAGCTGCCATTCCAGGCCTCCCCCTAGGTATAAATCCTCTTCTGGGAGTTTGCCAACAACCTCCCCTACACTTACTTTCCTCCCTGCCTCCATAGCTGTGTCTGGCCATTAATCAAACCTGGATTGTCTGGAGTATACTCATGGCTAATATCTCTATGCCAAAAATTAAAGATGTTTTTCTTCAGTCAGTCTCACTGATCCACCAGTGAATGTAGGAAGCTTACCAATGTGGACATTAGAAAAAGTTTGAAATAACATATATTTGGCATTTGTAAGGCCTTAAATCTATAATGAAACTAACACTCTGCCCAAGAAATGTCGCAAAGGACAAAGCACAGATGTAAGCAGTAGTTCATCAGTTCAAGAGTATCTAAAGGGCCAAAGCAGTGCCTCCGTGCACAGCATGTCAGTTACAATACCAGAAAATGCAGCAGATCCCACTACCGAGGGCATGCACAATAAGTTTCATCCCCTCCTTTTTTAAGGTGGGGAAAAGACCCTTAACTCATGATTACAGTCCAACTAACAGCAGAAGGGGAGAGCAGATAATTGGTAATATTCAAGACCTTTCAGTAGTTTTCTTCGAATGACTGCAGCAAAAAGTAATTCAGTTTGAAATAACCAATTAACCAGCAAAACTGCCATTTTATCAGACTCGAGCCACTGCCAGTACTCTTGCACACCTGTCAACTCTATAGAAAGATAACTGGCTTAAGAGCGACTCATTAGGCTGCAGTATCTCCCATAATGTTTCAGTGCAGGACATTTATTTGTTCATCTGCATCAGGTCACTCAGTTAATATCAGCATCATAATGCAGCTGTAATGGGGCACTTAAGTCTGAAATGCATCCATTCAGACAAAGCATTAAAGTGAAGGTCCATTCTCCTCATCTCTAGAGACTATCTAAGAAGGAATTAAAAATGTAATACCAGTCATGTTAGTACAGTAATACTAAAGGGCATATCTATTTACAGTCTGTTAATATCCACAATATTCCAAACCTTTTAAAAGAATGAAGACAAATAATTTTGTGTGTTGCTGTACTCACAGCCTTTCATACAACGGCATATCTTACAAGCTATACTAATTCAATGATGTGACATACTTTCTCAAAACATTTCACTTTTACGTATTTCATTTTACAAATTTTGCCAAGGTCTCCATAACCTACCATAAAGCTTTACAGTGTTTCAGTGTGTTTAACTAATATTCCCATAGGGTACTATACAAAAATCCTTGTAAAGAGCAAAAACTGTGACATCTATCCGAAAGGAAACTGGATAGTTAACCACCATTAGATGGAGTACGGTTTCTTACACCTTGGATTTATGGGAATGTTTAACACATTTGCCAAGCAAACCTATAAATGCTGATATCAACACTACAAGAAAAAATGACAACTGATGTATTCTTGCCAGATCGCTCATTAAACACTAGAGTACAGATTTGTTATGCATGTGGACAAAATGGCAAATAGGAGATGAAAATAACACAACTACTGACAGTAACTCCTTATAAAGCAATGTCTTCCTTTTGATCGGTTTTGCCTTTGAAATGTTGAAATGCAACTTGTCAAAAGACAGTTGTGAGGAAGTACATTTTCAAGTTTACAGTTGGCTGAAAAAAAATGCATCGAATGCGCAATGAGTGAATGCACATTGACATTCGCTCATTACAGATTCGGCATTGTGGGTGTGGAGTGCACTATAGTGGGGATTGGGAAATGGATCCCTTACCCACTGTAGTGTGACCTCAGAGTTAGAATATTAAAGTGCGGGGGGGGGGGTTGCAGGGGGGCTTGCCCCCTGCATTACATTGTGTTCGACATCTGAGTTCGAAACTCAGCGAATCAGCTGTTCGATTTGCTGAGTTAGACAATCCAGATCCGATTTTTCGGTTCACAAAACTGGCTGTTCGGAAAGCTGATTTTCAATGTTTCAAAGGTAAACCTTTTTGATCGCATGATCAAAGGCTGTGTCACCTTCAGGATTACTTAGCTGCTATGGCATTGATCTGCCACCATCATAACCTATTCTAATACTATCTCAGTGAGTTAGCCCCACTCCCTTACGGTGGGACACTAGAGAGGCCAGCTACATCTAGCAGAGTAGCCATTGTTCTAGCCACTTAACAGTACTGTTTTTTTCTTCCTATTTCCTCTACCACATGCATTAGTGGCCATCTAAATACATTGATCTTTTAAGATGGTCAGCAGCAGGCCCCAGCTTCTCTAAGGCATCTGTACACAAGGAACATGATCTCTACCTTCTCATTAATGGAAGGGAGGAGTCAAACACTTAACTTCTCCTTGTCCAGCTAGACTCTAGTGACTCATATCCATTCCCACACGTCTGTGACTGGTACTGATGCAGAAACCTATACAACATATTTTTAAACCAGATAAATCTGGCCATGGTTACTCCTACTGGACAGTAATTTGCTCAAAGAAAGTAGCACAAGTGCGAGTTACACTACTTGAAAACCACATATTTTGTTTAGGGTTTTAAAGACAGGTTTAGAGCTTTAGGGCTGGAGTTTTAGGGATAAGGAACTTCGGTTTGGGTTATTATAATGACTGGCGAATGGTTTCACAAAAAAAGTTTGGAAAATGTATTTCTGATTTCACAGGGCAAGCAGAATTTATTGTTGTCATTCAAAAAAAGAACACACATAAATGAGATATACATATCAGGTAGGAGTAATCAGCACCAAATAAGTAAGCAGTAGTTCCCAGACCCATCTACTGCTAAACTCAGATATACAAGTTAAAATGTGCTTGGGTAAGCAGGCAGAAAATGATGCTGCATCCTGAGCTGATTCAGATTGTACAGGTATGTTCCTAAAGGAAGACAAGTATGCTGAAGGTTTATAGCAACATTTAGAGATACTTTTTAAGGCATGACCAACACTCCTGTGGGCACACTAAAAATACAGCTTGCAAACAGAGGACATTAGACAACGCTATCCTCTGTACAAGAGGAATAGCCACAAAAAACAGTAGTCCCACAATGCCATAAACTCCAACGTACAAATACTAAATGGAATAAAAACAATACAAGAAGACAGCTTAAGTGAAGGGAAATGGAATTATCTTCTCAGCATACTATACAGAAATGATAAAGACAAAAGGTAACACTTGCAGGCAAGCACACTCATCATGTGAACAGTGATGATGGATGTCAAATACAGACAAACAGCACTCCAGTGAGGGAGCATTTCACCCTGCTCTTAACTGCCACAGACAAAGAGTCTGCTAGGGAATCATCAATAATCAGAGGCCACATGCAGCATCATCATCATCATAACAAAGGTGCACACTGCTACAGAACATGGCCACATCTCCTTTATAACAAACTTAATACTCATTGCCTTGAGAGACTCAGCACTGACAGTTTCAAAGCCTGCAAGATGGGGAGGAGAAGGATGACACACAACTTTGAGTAAAGTGGGAAGTCGGGCGACTAGCCTGCAGTATCTACATCATCTATGTCATCCTGTAACACAACAGACCTCCCCATAATCCACTTTGCCTGTGACATGACCAAGAACACAGCCTTGGCATCTTAAAGAGTTGTACAGGAATGACATTGACTTCCCCAAGCGTAAGTAAACAGCACAGCTTAGCTACAAGACTAACATGTCTGTGGGGATCTACTTTACATTGCTGAATGCACAAATTATCATGACCAGTCCACAACACCAAAATTGCTAAGCAAGCACCTACAAAATCCCTTGTTAATAATATATACCAGCTCCAAGATCGCACTACAGCTGGCAAAGGGCAAAACCCCATTCCCCACTGTATGGTGATCTTGGACCAGCACCTACCACCACGTTTCAATATTTAGCAATTTCAGTGTCACGGACTCAAATCTAATAAGTGTCGATGATCTGAACATTCAACAATGTTAAGTATACCCATCTGTGAATAGTCATACGCACTGCTGTTTCTCTCACATAAGCAAATCACAAAGTAAGAATGCAACGCAAATCATACACAGACTGTGGTACTAAAGTATACTGCAAGATTTAGGGACAAACCCTAATTCATTAGTCTAATTCCATATTCCAGCAGTGTAATCCCACATTAGTATATCCTTGCTTTCTAGGAATTCCAGACATTCTTTCCCTTTGTGGATACATGTTATATGCAGATTACTGGCTTTCTAGGAACTCCAGGCACTATTTTCACTCATGTATACATGTTATATACAGATTACTGGCTAAGTAGGTGGGGGTGAGGACAGGTGCTTTTTGGTAAAACAACCGCTGCCTAACAGAGACCTATTAAATCTCACACAGCCAACCGTAAGGTGAGAGTAGCGTACATACTACGACCATATGTACTTTAAAAGTATATGCCATTCTAAGCATGCGTGTGTGCACACAGTTCAGTTTCAAGACATAACACATAAGGTAATTTCTATAAAATACGGGTACATATCATCTAGTACCAGTTGACATAATTTGTGCTTCTAAGCCTACATTTCACTACTTGTGTTCATTTATTTTATTTATTTATTTATTTTATTTTACATTTGTTAACCGGGAAATTCCGACTGGACCAGGTCCATTTTCAGCGGTGGCCCGGGGAGAAAAGCTCCAACATCAAGTTATACAAATACAGTACATCCAGCATAATACACAAAACAGGTTACATCATGTATGCTGAGCATAGTAATACAACAAGAATTAATAAAAAACACTCCAGGTAAAAGATATAGAACATGGGTAAAAAGACAATGTCAGTCATACTTTGGTAAGAAAAGAAAATATATCAAGTAAGACTCTACAGTTAAAAGTACCCTTTCAGATGACCAGAATGACAGCAGTGTACTTGTGAGTCCAAGAATGGCACAAAACCTCTGAAAGGGACTGCTGAGTTTGAGGTACATTGCTGTAACATACTATGCTCTCCGAATCACACACACACAAATTTTCATCAGTACTGCCCTTATTTAAATATGTCCTGCAGACCACATAACCCTCCTTCCCCCGGTAATACACTGTGGTCAATCACTTCCATAACACGAGTACTGTACTTTGCTGATGTCCCTGCAAAAGAGCCCAAGTACATCATCTGTACAACCCATGCATATTCTGACCATCATCTGGACTACAGGAAGCAAACAAATCAAATATGCAATGCAAGTTTTCCCAAACATAAAATATACAAGAAATAAAATCAACATGTACATTTCTAAGCATAAATGTTAGTGTGTGTCTGTGCGTGTGCGTGTCCTCACCTTAGGATCTTTATCATGATTTTAAAGACTGAAGAAGACTTGAATTTTGTGTCCACTTACACAATTCTGCACTTGTAGCTAATTTAAAATACTGAGTAACCAGACACTGAACATCATTTAAATTAGGGCAGTATTTAAAAACTGCTCCTGACTTTTTCCTTACTTGTTGTCTCACTAAGTGCTTAACTGCTTTCAAAGCTGACAAAACACTTCGGCTTTTTTTGTAACGGGTAGAACATGGAGTATAAAACACTCGATGCACTATACGCTTTTGGATACTGGCAAAGGCATTAGCCACCTCTATCATGCCTTTTTTAGGCAGTGCCAAAATAACCAAACTTCCAACATAAAATCTTCTCAAGATAAAATCATAGTACTGCTGCTTAATGTTAGGAGTTTGAACAAGAAACTGCATTTCCTGGAAGTACTTCTCATTTTGGAAGATGCTGACATCTGTGCAGTCAACGAGACATAGTTCAAAGGCTCGAAAAGCATCCTGGCTGTGCAGGGCTACAATGCCTTCCATACATTCAGACCGCAAACTGAATGTGAAAGAACCAAAGGAGAGGGTGCATCCATCTTCATTAAGGATAAGTAGATCTCGGGATTGTCAGGCGAAAGCGCTCGTTTTTATTCTGTTTCTGTGGATCAATAAAGAAGATTTGTCGCATTTCCAAGGACTTTTTTGGCATTTCCATTGAGTGAACCACCTAAGCTATAAGAGTTTTTACAAGTACTTTGGTCTTGTGGCGTAATCTACTATCAGTGGATTTTGGTGTGTTTAGAGGACTGTGGCAGCTGGTCTTCTGGTCGATTTTGTCTTGGTTTATTTTTACACTTGCTTTTTAGATCTCGAGACTGGTAAAAGACTATGACTCTCTTGAGCTACTCCATGTCCAATTAATTACAGGCAAAGCCTCCTACCACATCATAGCTAGCTACAGGTCCCCCAACATGAAACAGGAAAAGCATACCGCATTCTGGACTTCTTGGAGTCACTTGCCATGCAGCTCAACCCTTTACTTATGGGTGATTTTAATTATCTTACCATTGACTGGGAAACGTACATGACCACAAACATGCTGGCTGAGAGATTCTTGGACTTATTCAATGCAAATGCTCTGGAACATCTAGTCAGCACACCCATAAGAGGCTCAAATGTCCTGGACATAGTACTCAGTAACATGGGATAGCACTGCACTCCCCCACCCCCAGTATGATGTCCTCCCTGGTAAGATCAGACCATACATCAGTCTCATTAAATGTAATTATAAGGCCAGATACCCCATCAAGCTCAAAAATGCTTTAAGAATTTTTCAAAGACAAATTAACTCCTACTAAGTGATGTTATAAGAGGTTTCAAAGCCCCCTCGAATGCAGATAATACGGACTCCTATGCAGAGGTGTACACCAATGCCCTATATAACCACTTAAGCAGCTGTATAGAATTGGCTATACCTGACCAGATTAAAACCAGGTCTTGTCGAAAAAACAAGCCACCCTGGTCGACCTCTGGTATAAACAGGCTATACAAAATAGAAAAACTAATGTCCAGAACAAGAGGAAACTGGCTCAGCAGAGGAAGAACTCAGTCTTTAGCTTAAACAAACAAATTAGAGATCTTATCAAGTCCTCCAAAGCTACTTATGAAGCAAAAATAGCCTCCTTAGCTAAGGATGATCACAAGGCATTCTTTAACTACATCTGAAATCTAAAAGGGAATACCCAGCTATGCACTGAACTGGTTGTGGATGACACCACCCGTATTCAAACAGAGTAACAGCCAACCTACTAGCTGACAGATTCAGAGAAAACTTCAATCTCCCTGTCACCTCCAGTCACACACCAAAGTATACTTGTCACCTTTCTTCAGCTTATTATCTCAAGAGATCAGGTTATCTTGGCACATTCCAAGGCCAAAAACATGGCATCAGTGGGACCAGACAACATCACAGGTTGCCTTTTAAACAACTTAAAACATGACTTAGCAGACTCACTTGGATCCCTGTTTAGCCACCATCTGAGAACTGGCTATGTTCCAGCGGAATGAAGGACGCAACAGAAATTCTTCTGCACAAAGGAGGACCATCAACAGACCCTGGAAATTATAGGCTCATAAGTTTGACAGGCCTCATCTGCAAGGCCATGGAAAGAGAATCGTTATGGACCTTATTAACAAGGGCACTGATAAACTCTGGACCCAATCTAATTTGGATTTGTAAAAGGTAGATTATGCCTGTTAAACATTGTTGACTTCTTTGAGAAAGTCACCAAGGATATGGACGAGGGAAAGACCATGCATACTGCCTCTCCTGCCCTAGCCAAGGCATTTGACACAATCCCCACTCAGGTACTATAGCGAAACTTTCCCAACTGGGAATTAAGCCCTACATTACAAGATGGGTAGCCAACTGGCTCACCCACAAAACATATACTGTCAAAGTGGGTGACTTCACCTTTAGCAAAAGACCGGTCACTAGTGACATACTACAGGGTTTTGTGCTGGGTCTCTTACTGTTTGGAATTTACTTCTTAGAAGTCCAGGCAAACTTGTAAGGACTGTGGCTGACCAAATTCGCTGACAATTGCAAACTAGGAGCAATGACTGAGTTCCCAATGATGTTTATATACTGCAAATAGGGTTAATGCAGACAAATGATTGGTGCCAAAACCACGGATTAAAGTTAAAGATTAAAAAAAATGCATTATTATTCCCTTTGGGAAAGCTGACATTCCTGCTAATTACATTATAGACAGCACCCCCCCAAGTGTAGACCCAGTGGTACATGATCTGGGTACTCAGGTTGATAACATGAACTTCGACCACCATGTATCAAGAGCAGTAAAGAAATCCTTCTATGTGGCACATTTTATAAGTAAAGGCATTGCATCTAGACATAAGGATGTTATAATTCCATTATTCTAAGTCCTCATCAAACCAATAATTGAGTACAATGCTCCCTTTTGCATGTACCTCAACAGACACCTGCAACAAGTGGAGAGACCACAGAGGTTTCTCACCAAGACATATACAAAAACGTACACAAAACAAGTCTTACATGGAAAGACTAAAAGCCTTGTCACACTATTCTGTCTCTTACAGGTTGCTAAGGGGTGACCCTGTGTCTGGCTTACAGGGCAGTCTCTGATCTGGCCCTGATGGAAATACTACACAATCATAAATCAAACTGCAGGAGGGTCACTCAGTCCAGGGATCTTAACCTAGCCTCTGACATGAACAGGTCATGCTGGAGAGATAGACACATCTCCCAGAGACTGACACTTCTTTGGAATAAGCTTCCAAGTCACTTGAAACAGAGCACCTCCCTGAACCCTCTTCAAACGCAACCTAGATAAATGGATGAGTGACTGCAAATTCACTCCTGGGTGGGGCCCATGTTCCTCCTAGACAGAGGACATTGGTATTATCTACCAAAGAACCTTACCTCTGTGAACTTCGCCCACCTAGCCATTGACAACTGGGGCAACTCAGGATAAATATGGCTAGGCTTGTAGGGGCTCTGGGGCTGTTAAGACTAGTAAACTCCTATGAACCTATGAGCCTATAACACATTTTTGTGCGCTCTTGACTTGAATGCCAAGATTCACCATTTCAGCTTTGCTTTTGAGGTGAATTTCTTAGCATCCATGTCTGTAACACATAATGTGGTCACAATCAAAAACCTGATCCTAACCCTCAATACTGGTAGGCTAACACATGCTCTACACTTCCTACATCCACAAGAAATTAGGTTGCTGGCTTGTGAACTGGTCAGCTTTAGAATCAGCTTGTACTCAGCATGGCAGAGAATTGACTTAGTTTAAGGTCTACAACACATTAGTGACAAAGTCCAATCCTGATCATTGATCAGGACCTCTATTAATGCCAAACGTAATGCCATACCCCAAAACCACTGGGTCACTGCTTTACAGAAATGTGGGTGCACTCACTATCACAGATTAACATGCTAGAGAGTATCTAACGCATAACCAGAGATATTGAAGTCTGGGACAAAATTCCTCTTCTCAGATGTAAAGACCATTTCCACAAAAAGGTTCAAGGCCAGACAGCACTGCCCAAAAGAAATCACTGACTTTTAAAAGTATTTTAAGGATATGCTCTGTAAGCTCAAATTTCAATTTCTCTCATCTGCTTCTTGTTGTCACTTGTACATACATCTGCCTACAGTCAAAGTAGACATTGCAACATAAAATTTCACAGAGTTTTTATGCAGGGGCTCCACCCCACTCCTCCAACCTCTGTACGTTCTACTGAGTCTGCACCAACTAAGCAGTAGTATATTTGAAGACTGGGACTGAACTTAGTTCTGTTCAAACTTAATTATACCAATGAGTGTGTAGCTGCAGCAACTAGCACATGAGCTTTTCCTTCTGTATTAGAACCGTACTACAAGACAGACAGTCTCTATAGTGTGTGCGTGTGTCTGTCTGTCTGTCTGTGAGTGACTGCATATCTACATACAGTCAAGTCACATTTATCAAGACATCTAGCCAGTCAAGCAGATGTGAGCACTTATAAGCAATTATACTAGAGAAGTGAATTTTTGCCTTTGTTATCCTTCACCTCAATCCCACGGTCACTCTACTTATGTGCTTCAGTGTGCAACTAGAACACCTGCAACCTGAAAAAAATAGGATCATACTTGGGGACAGCAATCACAAATGTTACCTGGGAAGATGTCCTTCTCCTCACTGTTGCAGTGTTCTTCACCTATGGGATCTCCTGCCAAGGACAGCCCGTCTGACCCAGAACAACCCTTTACAAACCCATGCAGAAAAGCCTTGGCAGAACCTGTCCTGGCCCAGTAAATAACATACGACTTGTAATGTTTAGTGAAAGTAGGAACAGAGGATTAAGAAGCAGTCCCTAGAATTGAATTGGTATCCAAACCCTTGAAAAGGCACCAGAGAAGCCAACTGCCCTAGTAGAATGTGCCTTTACAGTCCAGGAAAGACATCTGACATGAAAAGATCAATAATATTAAATGGCCTTAGAAATTCCAGGAGGAGATGGTTTGGTTTGCTTAGAAATAGCCAAACAAAAAGTGCTGGGATGAAAGGAAACAAAAAGCTGCTCAGATTTGCAAATAACTTTAGCTTTATCTAAATAATATCTGAGCTGTCTATGCAAATACAAGGTGTAAAGAACCTCCTCACAGGCAGACTGTGGAGAAAGTCAAAATGAAGGAAGCTGGATAGACTGATTAAGAGACAACTTACTGACCACCCTGTCCTTAAAAGATGGATTTGTATGAAGAGACACCCTATCAATATGAAAAAAAACAAAAAAGGAGGAATAGCCATGAGAGCCTGAAGTTCAGGCACTCTTACGAAAGAAGTAACAGCCAAAAGAACAGTCTTCCAAGTACAATATTGCAAGGAAGCTGAATTTTTCCTAGGCCCAAGGAAGGTGGAACAGGCTTGCTGGGAGGTCTGATATGAAGAGTGCCTTAAAGAAACTGCTTAACCTCAAACCTCGAGGCCACAGGAGGAGTCAAGGGCAGACAAGCTGAAATTGCTAACAGTTGAGCTTTACCTAAAGAATATGCCAACCCAGCATGAAGTACATCGCACAAACTAAAACAGACCAGTGAAAGTTCCACAGATAGGGGATCCTGATGGCGAGTGAGGCACCAGACAGAAAATCTTTTTCATTTGGACAAGTAAGATTTTCTGGTATTGAAAATGTCCTCAGAAAAGATATGTCTAAAAGGGACCAAAACCCTATTACTCACAGTGTCGGTTGAAGAGTGGACAGGAGAAGACTAACAAGAGACCCCTTGTTTTGGGTGAGAAGATCCACCTGATGAAGTAACCTGTGTGGACTGCCCTTACCAAGCAAGAAAGAAGGGTGAATCAATGTTGTCTGAGCCAAAAGGTAGTCACCAGCAAGATTTTGGAAGAATCCTGCCTGATCTTGTCCAGAACTTGTGGCAACAGAGGAGTGGGGGGGGGGGGGTGAAGAGAAACAGTCCCTTCCAAGGAAGGGACAGCGCCATCCACTTTCCAAGCCAGAGGACTTGGGAGTCCAGAACAGATTAGAGGAATGTGTTCAGAGAGGAGGCGAAAAATAAGCTACTGATGGACAATGTCCAAGAACACATCTCTGTGAAGCATGCATTCATGAGCCTGGGGTCTGGACATGCTCAAAGAATCTACCACTAGATTGCACTCTGAGGGAATATAACCCACCCGAAGAGTTACCCAGTACTGGCTATCTAGATCCCAGACCAGAAGAACTAGGCTGCAAAGCCGATAAGACCTCATGCCCCCTTGCATGTGATATACCAGACCACTGTGTCATTGTATGAGGGGCCCAAGATGAAAGAGGGAATAAAATGCTTGCAGAGCCCTCACCTCTTTAATGTTGGCATGATTTGATCTCTGAGATCCTGGACCTTTGGGGGGGGGGGCACAAGAAAGTCCCCACCCAATGTTTGAGGCATCCATGAACACCTCCTGAGAGGGAAAATGGAGCCTAAAGGGAAGTCTTGGATTGACAGAGTTGATGAATCTACCACTGCAGCTTGAGCATGAGATGAGGAAGAAAAGGAACAGGGAACTCCAGGGGGTGGCAATGCTCGAGCCACAATGATTTAAGGTACCACTGCAACTTCTCATATGGAACCTGGCAGAAGGAAGCATGGGAATGATGGAGGCCATAAATTCTAGAACCCTGAGAAACTCCCCTGCCTGTGACAGAGGACAGAGGAAGATGATACTGGAAAAAGGCTGTCAGGGACAGAACGTTTGGGGCATGGTGAGAAGCTAGAATAGAAACAGTCTGAAGCCTGCAACCGAGGAAAATATGATCCTGGGAAGGCATCAGGACAGATTTCTGGAGGTTTATGATGAACCCCAGGCTGTGTAAAAGACAAATAAGTAAACTGGAGATCCTGCAGATAACTGCTGGGAGAAGAAGCCTGAATGAGCAGATTTGTCCAGGTAGGGAAAAATCTGCATGTCCCAAAGTCTTCAAAAACCAATGACAGGAGACAGACATTTAGTGAATACCCTTGGGGCAGTAGACAGACCAAAGGGCAAAGCAGAGAACGAAAATGCAAGAAAGAATTAGAGAAATTAAAAAAAAATCCTGAACCAAAGGCGAATGGTGATGTAAAGGTAGGCATTCTTGAGATCTAGAGAAATCATGAAGGCCTGGTGAAGAACAGGAAACAAGACTGAAGGGACAACATCTGAAAAGAAGGAATCTTGAGACAGATGGTGTGGAAAGAAAGATCCAGAAAGTACAGTTTTGTACCTACCATAAATGTAGATGTTCGAGTGTACACCCTGCTGCAGTCATCGCACTTGGGTTATCCTGTCGTCAGGCGGCCCCGCAGTCGGCTGGAATTCCAAAGTCTTGGTCCGGTGTCAGTTGCTGTCGCTTCTTCCCTGACGTCAGTGCGCCAGGGGTATATATAATGCAACCAACGCCATTTTCTTCAGTTTTTCTTGCCCCAGAGGTCAGGTGCCCCCAAAAAGGTGGTCAGTAATTAGTACCAAATTGAGTAAACTTACACAAACACAAAATCCCTTCAGCTATAAGCAAATACATCAGGAAGGTATTGAAGAGATTTAGCCAGTAGGTCAGAGGGGATGGAGGGAGGGTAACCTGGAATGCAGCAGAGTGTACACTCGAACATCTTCATTTATGGTAGGTACAAAACTGTACTATGTTCATCGTGTCACCCTGCTGCAGTCATTACACTTGGGATGAATCCCAAAGCTAAGGATGAGTGGAGGTATCATAGAGGGTTAGAGGAGGCTAGAAGGCCCTGCAGAACTGCAGTGGCGAAGCCCGCCCTGGTCTTAGAGTAAAGTGGTAAGTGATAGTGTTTGGTAAAGGTGTGTACTGAACTCCAAGTTGCAGCTTCCAAAATCTCCTTGGTTGGAACCCCCCTGAGAAAGGCTGTAGAAGTAGCTGTAGCCCTGGTAGAGTGGGGCCTAATGGTAGCAGGAACTGGTTTTCCATGATGGGTGTAGCAAAAACGTATGCAATGACCTATCCATTTGGAAATGGTTTGCTTTGATATAGCCTTCCCTTGAGAAGCTGTAGCATAGGATACAAAGAGCTGGTCAGATTTTCTGAAAGCCTTAGTTTTGTCCAAGTAGTAACGAAGTTGCCTGTGAATGTCCAAGGAATGCAGGAGTCTCTCACCTTTGTTCTGTGGATTTGGGAAGAAGGTGGGTAAGTGGATGGTTTGATTTAAAGCCACATTGGAAACCACCTTAGGCATAAAGGAAGGATTAGTTCGTAGAGAAACCCTGTCTTGATGAAAAATGAGGAAAGGTTCCACTGCCATTAGTGCCTGTAGCTCTGAGACTCTTCTAGCTGAAGTTATTGCTAGCAGGAGGGCAGTCTTCCATGATACCACTGAAGATCTGCAGAGAAAGCTGGTTCAAAGGGAGGTAGCGTTAGTTTTTCCAGAACAAAATTGAGGTCCCATGTTGGTGTAGGTGCTCTCCTGGGGGGTCTAATGTTTTTTGCCCCTCTGAGGAACTGCCTTAGGAGTGGATGCGAAAATAAGGGTGGATCCGTGTTGTAGTAGGCCGAAATAGCTGAAGCATGGATTTTAATGGAGGAGAAAGAAAGTCCTTTGTGCAACATCTCAGTTAAATACTGTAGAATGTGAGGCATGTGAGGCTGAATTGTGTCTTGGCCTTTAGACTGGCTTATAAATGCCCTAGGGCACAAAACCTTTTCCATTTGTCCGAATAAGCCTTCCTGGTGCTTGGCCTCCTAGCTTCCAGAATAACATCCATAACTGCTTGGGAAAGAGGAGCTGGCTGGATGCTTAGTTGATTTGCCATGCAGCCAGATTTAAGGTTTTGAGTTGGCTGTGAAGAATCTGATTGTTTTGTTGTGTGAGTAAATGGGAAATCTGTGGTAATATCCATGGTCGGCCGTGGGCCATATTCCTCAATAGCGGGTACCAGTGCTGGCGTGGCCAGTCTGGGGCTATGAGAATCAGTCGAGGTCTCTCCTTTTTGACTTTCAGAAGTACCTTTGTGAGGAGAGGCAATGGAGGGAAGGCATATACTGTCAGGTTTTGCCAACTGAAAGAGAGTGCGTCCACTTTCCACGCTTGATGGTGAAGTGCCCTTGTACAAAATTTTGTTAGTTGATAGACCTGTTTGCCAGCCCTCAAAACTATGTCTGAAAGGCCCCATTTTTGAGTTATCATTGTAAATACTTGTGGATCTAGTTTCCACTCGTGGGGATCCATGATGCTTCTGCTGAGGTCGTCTGCCAATGTATTCTTCTGTCCTGGCAGGAATTGAGCTTGTAACTGAACTTGGTAAGCCAGAGCTGTGTTCCATAAGGTCATTGCTTGCCTGTACAGATGGTAGGAGTGTGTACTCCCTTGTTTGTTTATGTACCACATTACTGTGGTGTTGTCCATCTTTATTGTCAGTTGTCCTGGATGAAATAGATCCTTGAAGGCTGTCAGAGCTTTCTGTACAGCTAGCATCTCTTTTTAATTGATGTGCAGATTTCCTTTGATCTGCAGTCCATACGCCTTGAACGCACTGTCCTGCCATGTGAGCCCCCCAGGTGTAATCTGATGCATCTATTGTGATAGTTTGCCTGGCTGGGGGCAAGGTGAAAGGCTGACCCTTGTTGAGGTGACATGCCTGTGACCACCATAGAAACTCCTGTTGTAGGCAGGGAATGAGAGATATCATTGTGTCCAAGCTGTGGCTGTGTTGAGACAATACGCTTTTTAGGTACCACTGTAATTTCCTCATATGCAGCTTTGCAAATGGTATTAGTAGGATGCAAGATGCCATGAAGCCCAAGGCCTGCAGAATTTTTCTTGCAGTTAATTGGGCCTTTGTTGCCATTGTTTTGAAATATTGAGTCAGTTGTAGTTGTTTGTCTGGCGTCAGATAAGCCTTCTGGGCCATTGTATTCAAGATGGCACCCAGGAATGTCATATTTTGTGAGGGTACTAGTTTTCACTTATTTTCGTTTACTGTGTACCCCAGGCAATTTAGTAGATGTTTTACAAAAGCCAGATGATGTAGTAGAATGTCCTTGCTTTCTGCTTGGATGAGGCAGTCGGTCCAGGTATGGGTATATTTGAATTCCTCTTTGTCTGCAGTATGCAATTACTGGTGCCAGGCATTTTGTGAAGACTCTGGGTGCAGTAGATAAGCCAAAGGGCAGTGCAGAGAATTGGTAATGGGTTGAACCTGCAATGAAACGCAGGTATCTTCTGCAACTTTGTCTGATAGGGACATGCAGGTATGCCTCCTTGAGGTCCAACGTTACTAGCCATGCTTCCTTGCCCAACATGGGAAGAAGCTGCTGTAGTGCTAGCATAATGAATTTGGGTACTTGCAAGTAGGTATTTAGAATGGAAAGGTCCAGAATTGGTCTCCAGGCATTGTCCTTTCTGGGCACTAGAAAAAGTCTTGAGTAAAATCCTTGACCTTGCTCTCGAGTAGGTACCAGCTGAATGGCTCTCATGTCCATGAGAGCTGTAATTTGTTTTTGTGCCTCTGCCCATTGATTTTGTGGCAGGTTTGGCATTCCTCTTTTCATTGGCAAGGTGTGAAAATGGAATCTGTATCCTCGTAAAATTATGTCTAGGACCCATTTGTCCTTTGTGACAATGTGCCAGTTGTCTGAAAACAGTGTGAGTTTTCCTCCCAAGGGGGCTGCCAAGAGAGTGTTGCTTGGCCAGATGAGGTGCAAGTCATTGAGTTTGCCTCCTGGTAGTGTGGGACCTGTCTTCTCCTCCCTTCTGTGTTGTAGTGCCCCATTGGTGAGGTTTGTACTGGGCTTGTGATTGTCCTCTGCCCCTTGGGCGTCTGTATTTACCCCTCTGTTGTCTGTCTGTAGCTGGAAAGGACCATTTTTTGTTGGCCAGTTTCTGCTGAAGCGAGGGGGCTGTACTTGTAGGAAATCTTTGACTGTCTGCATAGATTTTACCTTATCCTCCATTTTCTTTAAGACGACTTCTGCTTTAACTCCAAAAAGAACATCCTGCTGTAAAGGAGCATCTAGAAGTTTTGCTTTAACATGATCAGGTAGAGTTTGTTCCTTTAACCAAGCATGCCTACATATAACAGACCCAGGGACAGCTGCTCTGCAGGAGGCCTCCAAAGAATCAAACCCACATTGTAAGGTATGTTTGCCCACCTGTTCGGTGGCATGCAACAGATCCTGCATTTTTTTCAATTCAGATTGTTGAGGGAGAGTGGTCATTTTTTTCTTTAACTGAGAGATTAGAAATTGCTGATACTTAAGCATGTGAAATTGGCAATTTAGTGCCCTCATAGCTAGAGTGGCTGAGGTGTAAACCTTTTTCCCCCACCTGTCTAGTGCTCTGGAATCCCTCTCGGAAGGTACAGGATTTTTAGCCATAGAAGCCTTAGCCCCCTTGGGACCCTGGGAGATTGTCTCTGGGTCAGCAACAGGGCTTTTGTTAAGAAATTTGTGGGAATCAGGCACTCCATAATATCTATTCACGAAAAGAATTAACTAAAAACTATAATAAAAGTGAACAAAGTAATCCAAAACCGGTTAAACTGTTTATTCCAAATTGAATGTCAAACTAAGCGCTTTCACCCAGCTATTCCGTGGGTTTCGTCAGAGATGAAAATACACCATTACTGTTCTCATTAAATACACATACCATTAACCTGTGTCCAATCACATAACTGCTTCAATTACTTTAAAATTCTTAGCAATCAATTCATAAAGTTACATAACATACAATGCCTCATTTCATTATATAAAATTCATTACAAATACTAAAAACTGTTGTTTAATAACACATGTAAGTGACCCTTACATAATTAACTATTCAAAACCTAAAAAATACTTTGCAAAAAATACAAATAGCCCTATATCAAATTATAAATAAGTCTTAATGTTCAAAATTCATCTACAAGTGTATTACAAAAATGTTTCATAAAATATATAAATATTTTAAATATTTTAAATATAATAAAAAATTGTAGTTGTTGACTACATAACCTCCACCTAACCATAATACATTGACAGATTAAATGCAATATGATTTGTATTTTAATATACTAGAAATGGAGATGTGTTCATTGATACCTGGCATGTTGTTGGCATTAAGTCTAAGTTGCCACAAACATTCCTTCATTTCTAGTAAATTGCTCACATCCCCCTCATTGTTAAAGTTGTTTGGGATCCTGTCAACTACAAAAAATATAAACCTTTTAAAATCCTCACATTTAGTACTGTGTAGATATAAAGAACTAGTTACCTTCTTGTTTTTAATATCCCTAGTGTGTTCCATAATACGCTCTCTTAATTTCCTAATGGTTTTGCCTATATAAAATGCTGGACATGATAAACAAGTCGCTAGGTATACCGCCATCTTAGTGTTACAATTGACATGTCCAGGACATTTAATGGATCTATTGAAATTCTGTACCATAACGTATGGACCGTCGTTAATAAACTTACAAGTTCTACATAACCTACATTTCTTCATTCTTGAATTCCTATATGGTTGATTAATGTTGTTACTTTCAAAATATTCCTTCAGGTTCTTTCCCCTACTATATGTTATATTGGGACCTTTACCTAAAATATTCATAATATCCAATTTGTTGCTAAATATTTTGTCCCATGTTTCCTTTATTGTACTAAAAACTATTCCCGTGTTTTCATTAAATGGTAGTATTAATGCTTCAATCCTATTCTCTTTTTTACTTACATCCACATTCATTCCAAACCTTAAAATTGGTTTGAAATTCTTGGTCCTTTTGACCATCACTTCTTTCTTCATTTCAGTTAATAAATACTGTGGGTAGCCTCTATCTTGAAACATTTCCATCAGTTTGTCTACCTCGTTATTGAATACCACATCATTGCTTATTATCCTTGATAGTCTTAACCATTTGGCCCTTGACTAGGTTCTTTTTTTGAAAGTACGGGTGACAGCAATCAAAGTGCAAAAAGGAATTTGAGTACGTCTTTTTCCTATAAATATTTGACTCTATTGTCCCTTCATCCTTCATCTGAAATTTAATGTCCAAATATTCACAACTCTCCTTGTGTATTTTGTATGTGAATCTTAAGAAGCTAGTTGTCGTTTCCAAATAAGTTACAAAATCTACAATCTCTTCCTTCTTTCCTTTCCAAAAAAATATTATATCGTCCAAAAACCTTAAGTATGCTGTTATCTTAGACCAAAACCTACTAACAAATATCCATTGCACTTCCCATTGTGCCAAAACTAAATTTGCGTACATTGGCGCGCATCTTGCCCCCATGGCTACACCCAAAATTTGTTTAAAAAATTCACCCTCCAACAAAAAGTAATTATTTGTTAAAATGATCTCCATCATTTCGACTAATAATCTTCGCTTAACAGTGTGTAAGTCACTAAAAGCCTCTAGACTTGATAGATATATCAATATAGGCAAAACCATTAGGAAATTAAGAGAGCGTATTATGGAACACACTAGGGATATTAAAAACAAGAAGGTAACTAGTTCTTTATATCTACACAGTACTAAATGTGAGGATTTTAAAAGGTTTATATTTTTTGTAGTTGAAAGGATCCCAAACAACATTAACAATGAGGGGGATGTGAACAATTTACTAGAAATGAAGGAATGTTTGTGGCAACTTAGACTTCATGCCAACAACATGCCAGGTATCAATGAACACATCTCCATTTCTAGTATATTAAAATACAAATCATATTGCATTTAATTTGTCAATGTATTATGGTTAGGTGGAGGTTATGTAGTCAACAACTACAATTTTTTATTATATTTAAAATATTTAAAATATTTATATATTTTATGAAACATTTTTGTAATACACTTGTAGATGAATTTTGAACATTAAGACTTATTTATAATTTGATATAGGGCTATTTGTATTTTTTGCAAAGTATTTTTTAGATTTTGAATAGTTAATTATGCAAGGGTCACTTACATGTGTTATTAAACAACAGTGTTTAGTATTTGTAATGAATTTTATATAATGAAATGAGGCGTTGTATGTTACGTAACTTTATGAATTGATTGCTAAGAATTTTAAAAGTAATTGAAGCAGTTATGTGATTGGACACAGGTTAATGGTATGTGTATTTAATGAGAACAGTAATGGTGTATTTTCATCTCTGACGAAACCCACAGAATAACTGGGTGAAAGCGCTTAGTTTGACATTCAGTTTGGAATAAACAGTTTAACCGGTTTTGGATTACTTTGTTCACTTTTACTCTATAATATCTGTCAGGCTTAGCCGGAGCAGGGGGGAAAGAATCAGGGTTAAAACTGGATTCTAAGTAAACATCATCCACAATGTCTAAAACTGGTGGGGTGGCAAGTGGTCTGTGTTGGGGGAGTAAAAGAAACTCTCTGAGCCTTTTCTTCGAGTCAGAGTAGTCCTGACCTTCCCAGTGAAAATGTTCCCTCATAGTGTGTAAAGTTTCCCCAAAGGAGTAGTCTTCAGGAGGAGAAGCTGATGGAATGGAATCCTCAGCATCAGAATCTTCAAAAGGGGCGAAAGAGTAATCTTGGTCCTCAGAGGAGTCTGAAGAAATGGACACTTGTTCAGAGGATGCATAATCTTCCTCTTGTCTAGGCCTTTTGTCAGGAGGGGGCTGGGAACCCCTGATTAAAGTGATCAAATCTTCAGCCATTTTGAGCATCTGTTTCTTAGGCATGGGGCCTTGAACAGGGGACTGAAGTACAGTCTTTTTAGATTTAATAGGAGTCTTCGTCTTAGAAAACGATTTAATGGTGAGCGTCGTCGGTCTGAAAACGCCTTCAGAAACCGATGGAATTTCTGCAGCACCGACATCTTTTTCAGCAATGTCGTCGGTAGGGCCTGCAGTAAATGGCTGCGTCGGCCTGGTACATTCCGTCAAAAATTCTGAAGCGGTCTCGGGTTCCAGATCTGCGGTAGTCAGGGGCTGCATCGGAGCCTCACTGAGAACTGGAGACCGGGCCAGTGGAGGCCTCGGAATCTGGCTTAGGCCTGGGCTGTCTGTCCTTATCCTTGCGTTTTTTGTGCACGCCGGTAGTCGGTTGCTCCGACGGCATGGTGTAGTTAAATTTCCTACCGAAATAGTGTTGTGCGAAATCAAAGCATCTTTTAATAGTACGCTCATTAAATCTAGCACAAAAACGACAACTAATGACTTTGTGGTCTGGGCCTAGGCAAGGTATGCAATAAGAAAAAAAATCCTTATGAGGTATTTGCTTTCCACAAGAAATACAATTATTAACTTTTTCTGACATCAGTCTGAAGCAAGAAAAGTTTCCCCAACGGGGTACTTAGCTTTATAGAAGACTTCGGTCTGAAATTCGAATTCGAAAATCTCAGTAGTCGACCGACTGGCACTTGCGAACTGCTTCTGCTTCGGGCACTGCGCGGCAAGAAAGACTGAAGAAAATGGCGTTGGTTGCATTATATATACCCCTGGTGCACTGACGTCAGGGAAGAAGCAACAGCAACCGACGCCGGACCAAGACTTTGGAATTCCAGCCGACTGCGGGACCACCTGATGAGAGGATAACCCAAGTGTGATGACTGCAGCAGGGTGAAACAATGAACATCTGGTCTCCACGCACCCTCCTTCTGAGGAACCAAAAACATTTTGGAGTAAAACCCTTTCTCCAACTGCGTGGGTGGAATGAGCTGAATACTGCCATGATCCAAAAGGGACTGCAAAGCTCTGGAATATTAGGAAATTGTTTTCAAGGAGGTTGAGGAATGCCTGAAAAGGAAGGAAGGATGTCTAAGCCAGGAAATATCATTGACAGAAATAAAGAACCTAAGAATCTGAGGTGATCTGATGCCAATATGGAAGAGATAAAGAAAAGCGGAGAGACAAGGGGACATTTATTTATTTTACATTTGTTAACCAGGATAGTCCACTGAACACAGGTCCATTTTCAGTGGAGACCTGTGGAGAAAAGCTCCACACATATGAATAACATGTAACAAAAAACTACAAAGTTTACAAAGTATATTTAGATACAAAATGCAGTGAGTCTAATAGCTGTATATTCATACACAGCAGCCACAATTGGTGAAAACAGAGAAATCTTATAGTAATAGTTTCATTAGTCTAAAGAGATATATATAATGACCTCAATCATTGCTGGAAGGAGTCATGTGTAAACCAACAACTTCTTAAAGGTTATTGGGGTCTAAACCATTACAATCTATTTTATTATATTGTATGTATTTCTACAGTAACAGAATACAGACCTATCTGTTCATCTTGAGGTGTGATATAGTTAAGGTGGTGTATGGTCTAACACAGTGGAGGGTCTGGTTTGGTGAAGTGCAAGAGCATAGCCAGTTATTAGTGAGATGCAGTTTTAATGCTTTTTTTAACTCTATGAAGGATGTCATAGTAGTTATGTTATAAGGTAGAGCATTCCACATTTTGGATACATAATTAGAAAAGAGGGCATCACCTGCTGTATTATTTGACTTAGTTACTGTGATAAGTTTGTTACTGGAGTAAAGAGTTCTGTTGTTGGTGTGGAGGTGAAGGAGGCTTTGCAATGCAAGTTTTTTTCTGGTTGATATAAAATTTTATGGGCCAGAGAGAGATGGTTGTAGTGCAGGAGTTGAGCAGCTTCAAGGATGATAAGTGGTGAGATCTAAACGGGGAGTCAGAGGCAAATATAGCTATTTTGCTATAGCAGGAGTCAAGCTTAGCTAGGTCTGCTTTTCTAAGGTTGGTGAGAATAGGTGAGGCATAGAGGAGGGTAGAAATAAGGTGAGTGTGAGATATAGTAGCTTTTGTTTGTTGGTTAAGGAATTGTCTGTTTCTATAGAGGGTATCTATTTTTTTGTGAACTTTCTTGATGGTCTGGGAAATATGAATATCAAATCTTAGATTATCAATGTCAATGCCCAGGAGTTTGGTGTGGGAGAGAGAGTAGTTTTTTTATTACTGGACATGATATTAAAGGTAGACGTTGATGAGGTGGAGCTAGTGAGTTTAGAGAGTATTAATTTGGTTTTAGCAGGGTTTAGGATGAGTTGGATGTTGGATATTGGATAGCCATGGTTCTATAAAGAAGAAAGATTCCTGAGTTAATATGTAAAGTTTCTGTAGTGAGGAAGCTGCACAAATTAATGTAGAATCATCAGCGTATTGGATGACAGATGCTTTGGGAGTACAGGAATGAAGCTTATTAGAGGGTGAACAGCAGAGCGTCTAAAACAGAACCATGGGGGACACCAAGATTAACAGGGGGAAGGGGGGAGAGTTCTTGTTTCCACAGGACTGCTTGCTGACAGCCAGCCAAATAGCTCTGGAACCAGGCTATGGTGGGAAGAGAGAGTCCTAATTTGGACAGTTCTTTGATAAAAATGTCATGTCTAACCATATCAAAGGCCTCTGAGAGGTCAAGAAAAGTGGCTGAAACAAATTTACCAACATTTCTGAGAGAGTTTTCTGTATTGGAGAAGGACAATAAGGCAGTGGTGGTACTATGGAAGTGTCGGAAACTGTGCTGGGTGTTTGATTACAGCCTGTGTGTGTGCAAGTAGTGAATCATCTGGAAGTGTATGCACTTTCCAAAGATTTTTGCAAGAGGGGATAGAATTGCTATAGGTTGGTAGTTTGTAAGCTCTTTGAGTTACCTCCTTTATGTAGGGGGATTATGTAAGATATTTTCCATATCTCTGGGACGGTGGCTTCTGAGAGGGATCTGTTAATTAGAATGGCTATAGTGTAGGACACTGCATCAGCAACAATTTTTAAGAATTCCCCTGGTAATTTGTCAGCAGCCAGAGTAGTGGGCTTAAGTTTTTTGAGGTACTTTTGTATCCTATCTATATTGACTGACTGGAATTTGAAGGAGCTATTCCTTCTGGGAGTAGTGACAGTTCAAAGGAAGGGTATGTGTGTTGATTTTTCTGTTGGTTGGCTAGCGTCAGTATTGTTTCAGTAAAGAATTTACTAAATTAAGTGGGAATGCTGTTAGAGTTATTTACTAAGGTGGGAGAGGGGGTACCAGTTTTGTCTTGTAGTTGTAATTTGTTAATGGCTGCCCCAAAATTTTTGTGGGCTATTTCGGTGCTTGATTTGAAGATTAAAGTAGTAATTCATTTTGTTAAGTTTTACTACTTTCTTAGCTTTATTCCTAAGCTCCTGATATTTTTGTTTTGCAGCTGGGGACTTAACAGTTTTCCAGTGATCCCATGCTTTATCTCTAGCTTTGAGGATGGCTTTGGTTTCTTTGTAAGCCATGGAGCGGGATCAGATCTGGGACATGGTGGAGGGGAAGGCCAAACACCACACAGAACAAGGCTTATCCTGAAAAGAAGGTTTCTGGGATGAAGGAGTCTGAATAGACTTAGCAGGAGAAACACACCTAGAATCCTTCCTACCCTTAGGAGGGGATTGAGTCTCTACGAGCAAAGGCAGACTTGGAAGGATATTTCCAATGAAACATGGGAAAAGGAGGAAAAATATGCTTCAGTTCCTGCAAAGCTTTACCCTTATCCTGGTGGGACTTAAAAGAAGTCAGCAGCAGTCCCAAAAAGACATCTGTTATCCAGGGGTGCATCCAAACGTTTGGCCTTGATGTCATCGAGCAAAGTCTAAAGACATAGACAGGAATAACATCTCATCACTGAACCAAAGGCAGCAGCTCTGGAAGAGGCATCAGCTACATCACAGATGCAAGTTACTGTGTGACAGACAACTTGAGAAGTGCAGCCTAACAAGGAAAGGGCAGAAGCCTTCTCCTCAGAATCAGGAAGGTCAGAAACCACCTTAGAAACCTGTGAAAGGAGAGCCAAAACATATCTGGTCATATGAGTCCGATAGTTAATGGCCCTAAAGGACAAGATGGCACAGTGTAAATCTTCTTGACCAACCTTTCCATAGCCCTACTATCCTTATCCAAAGGAAGTAGCCTTGTAGATGACAACTTAGAGGGTTTGTCAGAAGAAACTGATTTCACTGAAGATTCCGCATAAGAGCACTTAGAATTTTGCAGCCCTCGGGCACCATGTAGAACCTATCAGGCTTCTTCATTTCAGGAGGCTGAGAGTCAGGGGCTAAAGAAACTACAGAAAAAGCATCCAAAAGGCCAGCCACAATAGGAGCAACAGCTGATGGTTTTGGAGATTCCAACTGTAGGAGCTCAAAGTACCTCTTTTGAATATCAGAGACTTGGGGACAGTCCCACTTAAAATAGACTATCATGCGAGTAATAGTATCGTCAAAAGACAACTCTTCCAAATGGGGGTCTGGACTCAAATACTCCTCTTCCTCTAAACTATAGTCCAGGAGGAAATAATTTATGAAAAATAGCCCAAGGGGTCTTCCCCAGGATACAAATCTTCATCTGAGGAATCCAATTCCCTAGGCCTTTTAACAGGAATGGAAGACCAGTGGGAAGCAGGAACAGAGCCTCACACAGGAAGCTTCAAGGCCATGAAAGTATTAAACAAACCATGAGTGAAATCTTGCCATTCATACTGGGGATCCTTACAACATGGGGAAGTATGCTTTGTCTTCCGTTTCTTTTTCCACAGGACATCCACCTGAAAAACCCCTCAGAGGGTCACATCCCTGACATGACTCAACAACTGTGGTAGGAATTTCCTCCCTCACTAAAATCTGAAGGATCTCCCTCAGTCCTTTGACTATTATCAGCCAAGGTTCTCTCTCAATGACAGAAGCAGACACTGTAAAAGCCTCTGAAGACATGAGAATTCGGATCCATGCTATCCTCTGATGGGGTTGTGACACAGGAGTATGAAACAAGCACCAGACAATCTTTAGGGCTTTCAACAGCCTCTACAGAGACATCCAGGGGAGGCAGGACAGCTGCCGGATCAGGCCTAACTTTTTTGGGCCGCCTTCTTGACAGACAGCTAGCACTTGTGATGGAAGGATTCGCCATGAGCCAACAGCTTAAGTCATTGCTTCTCAAGATATATAGACAAAGAGGATAACTGATTAGATAAGGTCTTAGGCACAAACACCTGGCAGATAGAACACTGCTTATGATCATGGAAAGCACCCAAGCAAAAAAGACACTGGTTATGATGGTCTTTATGAGGAATCTGCCTCCCACATTGACATTTTCCCTTTCTGGATGACATAAACACAATATCAAACAATAGTATAAAAGAAAAGAAACCCCCAATGAGACAAATATCTAAAGAACAGCTTAGTAACCAGCACAGCAGAAGGGCGTTCAGACTGAAGTATGACAATGGTGTGACTGATGGCAAAGAAGTTCTGACCATGAGCATCTATACATCACCTTTATGCCTTACTCCTTGTGCAGGGAGCATATGATACCTGTAAGACCTAAAGGCTTTGATATACTGGCTGGACAGTGGGCTTTCTCAGAAGATCCCTTAGGTGAAGAATACTGCAGCAGTGAAATGGAAGGACATCTGTTTAACCCACAATATACCCTGACTTGCTTTATTTGTACAGTTTTCCATTTGTTGTCTGAGCACTGTACATGATCACTGGGGTCCAGCTTACAAACAAGATTAATTACAGCTTCTTCAAAGACACTTAATTTAGATGAATGCATAACATGTCTGACAAGGAACTGAGTCTGTTTTTTCATGAGTAACACCACCAAAGAACTTTATCTGAGCAAGTAAGTACGGGGTTGTAGTCACTGAGCACATCAGGCATGACACCTACTGATGAAATATTGTCATAGTTTGAGTCAAGAATCCAATGTACTGTGTTTTCCCTTTCAGTGCATCAGTTCTAGTGATCAACTTAAAAAATTGGGTGAGGCCAAAAACTGTGCAGATGGATGTTGTTGTCTATAGCCTGTTTCCAACTTATGTTAAAATCCCCCATAATGCATTTTTCACTGGCAATGTTGTTTGTAAGCCAACATATGTTTACTATAGACCTAGTTTCTTCTGCTACATTCCATTATCTGGTAACATGTCTTCAACCAAATGCCAGCAAACTATTCACCTTCATGCACACATCCATCAGTGAACAGATAAGAACCCACTGATAAGGCCTGGCACACTAGGGTTGCCACCTTTTCAAATGCCCAAAGTGGGACATTTTTGGTACAAATGTCAGATTTTGCAGGCCGAATCATACCTATGGCCAGTACGAAGGACAGAACTTCACTTGTTTGCCTAAGTAAAAGCTTATTCTTGTAGCATTTTAGTTGCTTATTCTGTTTCTTATAACATTTAGGTGTTTCAAATACAGAATAACTGTTTTATGCAACTATTACATAGAATATAGGAAATAACTTTGTTTTAAAATCTCAGGACATTTGCCATTTTTACAATTTTTCTGCAGGACAAAACTGCCCAAAGAGGGACTGTCCCTTGCAAAGTGGGACAGGTGGTAACCCTGTGGCACACACACAAGTTAACTAATAAACCAGAAGAACGCATCTGTGAAAGCAGCAAAGACTGCCTACATATATATGTCATCATGGTGTAAAATATTAAACTTTCTAGGAAGACCATTAAAATATTTCATACAACTAAAGACATTAGCCACTGCTAGATGATATAAAAATATAGCTAAAAGAAATCAGCAAGGTAAAGAAAAAAAATACAGCTACAAAGTAGGGCAACATGGTCAAAAATATGTTGGTACCCTGTCAAGTGATACATTTCTACATGACAACTTCTTCTTTCTGCTTTTCCCAGTTAAGGGTCGCCACAGCGGAACTCCGGTCCGCTAAAGATTGGCAGTCAATTTTTACAGTGCCAAGGTGCCAGGCCGACGCCGAACCTTCAACGAAGGCATGCCCATTCACGCATGTCTTTTGAATGCCACTCGACCATGGGGAGGACATGCAGACTCCACAGAGAAGGCGCTCCAGCTGAGAATCAAACGGGAGAACCTCTTGCTGTGCGGCAACAACGATACCACTGCACCACCGTGGCTCTACATTTCTACATGACAACAAAAATAGTTGAGGTAACATGGTAACCAGTGCATAATGGAGAAGGTAAAATTACAAATTTTTCAGAGGTAAAATTACAATGCATATACTAGTTCTTAATAACCATGGTGCATGCTGATGGAAACATAGCTGAGATAAAAGTAAAGAGCGGCCATTTTACAGAATATATCAACAAAAAACATGGTCTAAATTGGCTGATATTAACGTTGCAGTGACAACTGCCATGACTTGCTTGAGACATGAAAGTTAACTAGGGATATACTCACTTACAAACATTACTAATTACATGCTTAAAATTACTAAACAAAGTGTTTAAGATCTTTGGTAAGTAATGTCACTTGTGGGCTTTTGTAGATGAAAAACTGGGGAAGCTCACTGGGAGGAAGGAAAGGATGAGTAGGGTCAAAGGAAGCTGTGTTAAGGAGGAAAAACTGAGGCACAAATTCTATTCTAAGTAGCAGGGGCAAGCTAAGCGAAAGCGCATTCTGGACAAGTGAGACTGAATGGGATTTTGTCAGGAAAGGAGTGTAAAGAAGAGGGTACAGAAGAAGTCTGTGGTTTCTGGTGAAATGTAAGTGACAGACATTATTAAACAGTAACATGAACAGGGCTGGCCAGGTGTTAGTTGGGTTTAAGAGGGCACAGTTTTGAGCAAACAGATTGCCTAGGATAATGCAACATTATTTTACTCAGTTTATTCATTTTTTTAGTAACATGAGCATGTTCTTGGAGATACCAAAGGCAACTACTTCAGTATTCCATTCAAAATTGTTCATCTGTGTAGCCCTATTGGCTATCGTCATAATTTATCATGTCTTGAATCATGCACAATATTTTAATAGAATGAAAGGTTCAACATTAGTGTAGATTACAGCTCAGAAAAAAAACAACAGCAACAAAAAATATAAAACAGTACACAAGGTTACTTTACTCTCAACATTAACTAAACAGCAAAAATGTTTAGGTACAGATATGTTACAGTCAAAATTATTCTCATCTCTAAGGCATCCAGTAAGGCAGTCTTCAAGTGCATGGACGTCTATGAGTAGAAGTAAAAAAATGCTTTCAAAATTTATAGATTCCATGCTTAAACACAAATTCCAAAGACTAACTGACTAAGGATTATTTGTAAACAACATAATCCATGTCAGTAAAATATAACTTATGTTCATACATCAAAGTAGCATACTAATATATTTTATTTACCTGATATGTTAAGTGGCCTAGATTCCTGACCCTTTTCACCCACAGCAAAAGCCAAAGGCAGAGCACAAAACAATATTAAACAATACACAGACTCAAGTAAGATAGCTGTGATGATGATGCATTAAAATTACTCAAGATCATAAGTAAGACAACTAACAATATAGCTAACTATTTAGAAGTCTGGCATAATAGTCAAAAACATAGACAAGAGAAAGACTGTTAAATCTCCTATATCCAAGGATTACAACAAAAAAACTAGACCTTCAAATTAAAACATGCAACTGTGTTGCCTTCTTCAGGTTTTTATAAATAAAACATTTTACCTGAACCACTCCCATGCAAGAATCCAGAAAGATAGACCCCTTGGGTTCTTTAGATATTTTTTCATCTTTGTAGAAATTCAGGTTGTATGAGCCATCTCCAAGTTGGACGAGATGAAAAAATCTTCTCTTGAATGACTTAAAAAAAAGTAAAAGAACAAATATGTTAGTAAGAAGACTTGTTTTAACATCTTGTCAGAGCAATAAAGTTAGCTATTTAGTCCAGACTACATGTTCTCCTCTGTAATGTGGACCTACTCCCACTCAATCCCCCCACCTGAAATGCAGTGGTGTGTCAGTACTGGAATTATCACTAGAGTCAAGGCCTGGTCTGTCTTCTGGTTTAAAACAACATTCATCTTCAGTCAGGTGCAGACCATTGCAGATCTGAAAGGGAGGCGATCAGGTCAGATTTACTTAAGCTGCTTGTCTTGATGCAGAACTATACCCATGTGATTCTCTATGGCTATTCTTGTTCTTTTTGTCACCCAAAGACATTCTCCTTAATTTGACAAAATAGTCTGTTCCCCCAGTTGTTAAGGAGTTTTTCTGGTCAGCGGAAAATGCCCAGTTACACACTTGTAGTACCATTTTGAACATATAAAGACAACTAACTGAACACGTTTAAAAACTGTATCAAGTTCAGTCAGCTATGAATGCATGTTGCCATTCTTCTTTGTAACACACTATGGTACCTTTTCTTTAACTTTCTTATTAGCTTTCTTTACGGACCTTATCAAGTATTTTCGTGAACATATACCCATCCATACTTGCTTCTTGATAAAATCAAATTGTCTGATCTCTTTTTCTGTAAACATATAGTCAGTTGTTCTATTTCACAGCACTTTAAGAATCTATCAGTAAACAGTTTGTATCTTCCAATATTTACACCTCAAATACTGCTACCCTAACAATCCACATATATTATAATGCTGATCCAAAGGGGGTCAGGATACAATACTCACAGGTGTAACTGTTGCCACTGACACTAAAGTGGTAGAATTACAAGTGGTTGATACACTGGTGAATGAGTGATTTTAGTGGAAAAATGTAATATCCCAGTGAGTCTCTTAACAATGACCTGTACTGTGTGAGCTGGAGAAGAGCTTTTCAGGGATTTTGTTTTTACAGTGTTTCTGACTCACTGGTTTTGGTTTTCACTTTTGAGAAAATGGTAAGTCGAATAAGGGTGCTTTGATTAATCATGGTTAAATCCATTAAAGAAGGCCAATCTGTCCTTGATGACACGGTTTTTCACTAGACTCTCAGCATTTGGTTTACAAGTACACGGAGTTAAACAGAAACACCTACATATTTTGAAACCAGATTATGGCTGCAGAACAATTGTGGTCCTTTGGTAGAAATCCTGAGTTGGGGGAACAGTCTTTGACTAATCCAATACAGACTAAGCATTTCTAAGGCTTTCTGCAAACAAACCAAAGGTATTTTTAAACATGGGCAATGCTCCATTTTGTAAAACTCTTATTAATCTGAAAACATTGTGAACATACCTCTCAATTTTACAAACTTTTGCCTCAAATATTTGATCTGTTTCGCATAAAATCTGTAGTTTTCTGGCAAATCGCGGAGGATTAAAGTCACTAAAAATAACCAAATAATGACATATATTTGTGTTTCAGACTTTATATCCTTAAGAAAATGCATGCTGACACAAATCTGGTTATTCTAGAATCCTTCTAAGTTTATAACAGCAATATTTAAAATCTGTCCCAATTGTTGGGTCTTTCCTCTCCCATTGTTTTAGGCTTTGTCCAGATTACTTGCATTAAGAGATTGAGGGGTATATGCTGGTGAATGGTGGAAACATCTGAAATTCAGTACTTTTTTTCTGAAACATTATTTTTTGTGACATTCAATTCTTGTTTTGCATAGTCAAAGCTTTCTCTTGGAGGCATAAACACATTTGTAATATGCAAAAAGCCAACTCAGATATACTTACAAGTTTATATTTCTTGAAATTTTATAACAGGGGGTGGGGCGAGGGTTAGCTTGATCATTCAAAAAAAATTATATTTCTTGAAATTTCATAGAAAGGATTTGGGAGGGATTACTCAAGAGTCTAACAAAAACAGATGTAATGATTTAACTATATTAAGCTCAATGTTCTTAACCATCAGGAACAGCATACAGGTAAAGGATACATTAAAAAAAGCAAAGTGTACACTTTTTATTAAGTAAGGATTACCATTTCATTACTATTATTTTTGCAAGCATTTCACTGCCATCAAAATACCCAAATATAATGAGTAGTTTATGGTACAGCCTCAGGATACAATTTACAAATGTTTTCTTATAGGCAGAAAAAAAAAGTTTTGAACCATCTATTAAGTACCACAGATGCTACGTTTGGCAAGTCATGCTGCTCACTTAGCCTGGAGGGTCCCATAGACATATAGATATATATCTATTAATCCTTTTAACACTGCAATTTCAAAAAGATACACAATACTGACATACTTGTATAACAGGAGCCATAAGCAAGTATTTTAAATTGTTTTAGAGATCTGTTTCAAATAAGGATATACTACAGCCCTTTTGCTTCCACCTGTTTTAATACCAGGGCAGGAACACAAGCGCATTGAAAAAAGGCTGACAGACAAGTCTGTTGCATTATCTCTTCTCATGTCAGCACGTGAAGGACTACAAATTTTAAATATGTCACCTGGAATGTTTTTACTTAATTTGCTAGAGGTAAAGATACAAGGTATTACAAGATCGAATGTTTAGGTGACCGAACATCGAACTTGTAATATTGAACCTAAAAATGGAGAACGGCGCAGGGAAAGACGTCCGTTGGCCATGAAAATAAAAAAATAACTTTACACCCAAACGAAGTGGAGAGCTTCGCCCACCAAACGCCCCGACACCCCCCAACTAAATATACCAACTCCAAGATAGCTCTACAGTAGACAAAATAGCAAAATTCAGTGAATGGCCAAGTGAAATCTTTCCCTACGTTAAATCGGTTGTTCACCACTTTTTGCTTTCGATATTACAAGTTCGATGTTTAGGTGTTCAATCATCTAAACATTCAATCTTGTAATATAGACCCAAGATACAATTATGTAATGGCTGAAATAAAGATAAAAATCATACATGAAAGGTTGAAATGTTTGGGAATATATCACAGGTGGAGAAGAGAGAGAGAAGTGTGATTTCATTATGTTGCAAGAAACTAAAGTTACGACAAAGGATATATGTAAATTAGTAAGTATGTCATTTGAATTGCTCTGGTGAAAAGAAGCAAGAACATGGCAAAGGAAGGTGACTGTCAGTCAAATGTGAAATGGGTGGCTCAGGTAGTCTCAGTATATAATAAATAAATATATATATATACATATATATATATATATATATATATATATATATATATATATATATTTTTTTTTTTTTGAAATAGTTATGATTGTAACAGAAGGTCAGTATGTTGTAGAGTAAGGGGATTACAAGGCTGTGTTAGACCCATAACTGAACAGGCTGTTTGGAAAAAGGAGGGAATACAATAGAAGGATTAGGCAGTGTTGAGAGAAAAAAACAGACTGTAGACTAATGATATGTGGCATGCATTTCATTGGTGGAAAAGCAGAACACTGTTAAAGAGATGAATGTAGATGGGATAACCATTCAAATACAAGTTTAGTGAGTAAAGAGATGTGTATGTTATCACAAGTATGTTAGACTTAGGAAGAAAGGGTGGGAGGAAGGGTTGGGAGGTGCAGGTTTATTTGTATTTGATTAACTGAAAATTCGTGTGTCTTTTTAAGGGTGAACTAACAGCAGTGTCATGTTAATTGACTGCTATCAGACTCACATAATAGGTAAATGGAGACTAGACTCATGGAATGAAACCCACAACCACAATCACAAGGTAATGCCTATTACCAGTTCATAGCCTTAATCACAAAACTATCAGATTTCAAGTGGGGCAATAGGAAATTTTACGGCAGAAAGGCTGAATAAAAGAGACCATAAGAGAACCGCTGAGTACAATTATAGTGTGGGATAATGAAAGGAACAAGGTATCGTATGATTGTTATTAAAATGTCACAGCAGAAGAAAACAGTGACTAGTAGATGATTCAGACAGAAATAAAAGGAAAAGGTCTAAGTTGGAAAAGTAACTGAGGGGTTTGCAGAAGTAACTAAGCAAAGATGGGTAAGAGAACAAAGAGGAAGTAATGAAAAGTTAGAATTGGCAGATGCAGATAAAAGGAGGACATATGAAAGAGAAGCTGAGAGAAGTGGACCGTGGGCATCTGGCATACAAGTTGAAGAAATAAAGGAAAGATAGGGAGCAAAAGGACTGGCCAACAAGGAAGGAGAAAGCGAGTGCACATGTGGGAGGGAACAGATTGTAAAGCGACTATATAGGAAATCAAGGGAGGGACTGGAAAATATGTTTGGGGGTTTGACTGCCTGATTGCAGAGGACTAAGGGAAGCTGGATAAGGAAACTAAAGAAAAAGAAGTAGCAGAGGCTGATCAAGTGGTAAAGATAATTTTCCATTAGACTGTTATAAGATGTTAAACAGACAGTGGAGTCTGTTACACAGATTATCTGAGGATGTGTTAAGAGAAGGTAGTTTGCCAGAGTCTGCAGGGGAAGTGATTAAACAGTGACGCCTAAAGGAAGGAAGGACATAAAGAAGGACCCGGGATCTATAAACCAATGAAAACTTCTGCATTGTGTTTATAAATACAATAACACATTTAAAATAACTTCAGATAATGGAATTTTCACATCAAGAAACTTAGTAACACAATGAAAAAAAACTACAAGCTATTTATAAAAGATCTTCCACCCCACCATAGCATGAAAAAAATGAATCAAGGTTAGCAAAAACTGTAAGTGCACCATTAAAAAATGCAAAGCTAAGATTTGTACTGATATCAGACTTTCTCAATGGCCTTTTTTAGTTAAATTTCGAAACTCAGATGCAACCCCCTGCAATGCTCCTAGTCAATGTCCAATGGTGCCATGTACTTTGATTCCCTAAGTTATTGTAACATCCCCTCTGAAAAAATGAGTTCCAGTTTCTTTTCAGCTACTTGCCATACTGCTCTTCCAGTGCCCAGCTAACTACTGTACCTACTAAAATCAAGCTAGAGCAGTTACTACCTGCACTCAGATCTCATAGCTGCCTCATGTAGCTCCCAGAGTTATTCCCTGATCTGGTGCTCCTCTACTGGGGAGGAAGGCCTGTTCTCCCCAGGGAAAAAAAAAGAACTGCTTACTACAAATGCAATGTACACTGTAGCAAGCAGTTTAGTACAGTTAAAATACCAACCACTTAGGTTTTCAGCCCTGACACCAATCACAGTACTGACATTCATTTCTGAATGCAGGTTCTGTGATAAAGCCCCATCGGCAACTGCTAACTATGCCCACTGATATTTTGCAGCCAAGACAGCTGACTCATTTTCATCATCCTAGCTAGACTTTTGCCTGCACTGTCTAAAACTAAAAGTACTAGATCCATGGGTTCTGATACCACCATCTATGGCTGCCTCAGGGTAAATACAAAATGTAGCACAGCTTAGTCCCTCATAGTTTCATACGTATATACTAGGGTAATGACCACCAGTAGCTTTATAAGCCAAGCCATGAAATCTAACCCAATTGTGACCTTATGTATCACAGGCATTTATTAGCAGAGCACGTCAGTTAGGAAGTTTCTAGAGGTTATATGGGGGGGGGGGGCTATGTCAGTTTTGGCATCACTGTCTCTCTATCAGAGACATAGGAGCCAGCCCCAGGGTGAATTTCCAATTTCACATCCATTAGTCAAAGTTATGCTTAAATAGGGTTATGGGTGAATTCTGCTTCGCCTGGATAGGAAGCCTGTTCCAGAGCATGGGGTTCTTCTGAGACACATCTGTCTCACCAATATGTCTTATTTATGTCACAAGAAAAATTTAAACATTTTGATCTAATGGTTCTGATGTTGTTCATTTGTGGCTTTGTAGAATGTCTATCAGAGCTGGTTCCAAGGATAAACTGCATGCCAAGCATAGATCACATTTCAGGAACCTGTAGGGTTTTAAGGCAATCTATATAACACAATGTGTCTATACTCTGGATTCTCCTGGTAAGGAACTTTTGTGGGTGTTGCAACTTTTGCATATGTGCATGCTGAAAAGGGCATTATATTCAATGATGGGTCTGATAAGGACTGAATAAAGCATCTCTATGACTTCCATGGACCCTAATGCCATGCCCTTACCCATTGGACGAACCAGAATGATATTCTTACTACCTTCGCCACTTGTTGGTCAAAGGCCAGATTACTGTCTATATATGTTCCCATATCCCTGACTACTGGGTCAACTCTTAGATGCAGTAAACTTCCAAGAAGGCTACACATTGAGTAATAGCTTAATCATAGCTATCTTAGTGTGAAAACAAACTCAGAAGAGAGCCGGTGCACTTCTATTTCTGGATAAAGTTCAGCTCCTTTTTCAGGCATGGGAGAAGGGGGGGTGTAACATCTAGAGGATGTGTGTGTTGGCTCCACAAATTCTTCAAGACCAACTGGATTTTCCTCATATACAGCCTGGCCAAGGGAAGCATGGGAATCAAGGAGGCCATGTGGTCCAAGACCCTCAAAATCCCGGGCTGAGATGGCTGGTAGAGAAAGGAGAGACTGGAAGTAGTGGGTGAGGTTTTCCACATTCTGCCAGGGGATAAAGGCTGAAATCATGTCCATCCTTATCCTGCATCCCAAGAAGATCAGGTCTTAACTTGATGTCATTTGGGATATTTGTAGATTCACTGTGAACTCTAGGTCCTCCAAGATCCTGGCCACCATGTCTAAGTGATTGGACAGGGAGTGATAATCCTGGTGCAGGATTAGGAAGTCATCTAGATAGGTGTAAATTTGAATGCCGTGCATTCTGCAATGGGCGATAACCAGGCATGCACACTTTGTGAATACTCCTGTCGCTGTAGAGAGCCGAAATAGAAATGCAGAAAACTGAAAAAGTGAGGAATCTACTGAGAAACACAGGAATTTCCTGTAGCTGGGGTGAATGGGGATGTGAAGGTAAGCATCCCTCAGGATCCAAGGATGCCATAAAGGCTTGGTGAGTGATAAGAGGTAAGAGATGCTGTAAGGTGAGTATCTTTAAGGTAGGCACCTTGAGATATTGACCGAGTAGGGACAAGTCGAGAATTGGTCTCGAAGGACCATCTTTTCTTAGGACCAGAAACATTCTGGAATAAAAGTCCTTGGCTGTCTGATCCCAACGGACATGTTCTATTGTGCCCTGAGATGGGGAGCTGATCCAGAATTGCAGGGAAAAGGTGGGGCTACTTTGATGGAGGTTGAGGGGTCCCCTGGAAGGGTGGAACTGCCCACCAAGTCATGAAGTAACTATTTTTTTATGATAGAAAGGACCCAATTCACTGAAGTGATTTTCTGCCAGGTGGGTAGGGGAAAGGGTTAGACAGAGGGACAGGGGGGTGGTTCTGGATAAGGAATTTGAGTCACAGTGGGGGACTTCTGTCTGGGTCAGGCTGTCTCTGAAAGGAAGTAGAGTTGAGGTGGAGGAGGGTCTAGGGGTGGTTTGTGTTTCCTAGGTTGCCTCCGTCCCTTAGACTGGGTTGCAGTAGAATGGGAGGACTGCATCTTCACAAAACTGTCCTTTTGTGGGTAGTTCCTATGGTATCTAGGAATGGGTGAAACAAGCAAATGTTTCAAATTTTGTAGATTTTGCCCTTTTCTTGGAGGGATTTAAGTAGCTCAGCTGAAGCAGTGCCAAAGAAAGCATTATTATCCAGAGGTGCATCAAGCAATTTGGCCTGTACATCCAAGGTTAGAGGCTGGAGTCTCAACCAGGAATATCTACTGAAGACAGAGCCAGATGCTGCAGACTTGGATGATGTTTCTACAGCATCATAACTGCACTTGATTGAATGCCTGGTCACCTGAGAGACAGTAGAGAGCAGAACAGTTAGCTGAGACTTGGTTGGAGAATCTGCTAACTTGGACATTAGGGCAGTAGCCTTTAGCCAATAAATCTAGGTCAAATTTAGCCATGTGGGTTTAAAAATTAATAGCTGCAGTGGCCAGGGTAGAAAAATTGTATATTTTCTTCCCCAGTCTGTCCATGAACTTGCTATGTATCTACTGGGAACAAGGAAGTAGACAGTAAGTGACTGGAGGATTTGTCTGCTGACACAGTAATAACTGCACAGTCTGCAGGAGGATTCTTGAACAGGAACTGTGCCTGTTGGGGAACCTTGTAAAATCTATCAGGTCATTTAGAAGTTGGAGGCTGAGAATCTGGGTTCTGAGAGGCAGCCTAAAAGGCATCCTGGAAAGCTAGGAGCAAAGGGGGAAATGCAGATGGAGAAGTCTGTTCCATCTGCAGGAGTTCAAAATACCTCTTTTTTTGTCTCAGACACATCAAAAACCTCAAATTTAAAATGCTGTCAGATTAAGGCAATGGGATCTCCAAAGGAAAATTCTTCACCAGGAGAGTCAGGACTAATGGAGTCTTCTTCTTCAGGGGTAGCAAAGTCCTTGGGGGACTCAATTTGGGAAAAATAAGTCAGGGATTCATCTTGGAAGAGATTTCTTCCTACGAGTCTTCCAGGGGCTGCACAGGGGCTAGAACTGGATGGGGTACCTGCGACAGAAGGGTCTGGAAGGCTCTGAACAAGTTCTGAGAAAAGGCTTCTTATCCTGATGTAGATTCTGCAGTTCTGTGCTTTTCTTTTTGTTTCTTTTTTAAAGAAACATGAGAAGTAGTCAGTTTAGGCGCAGACGTCAGGGTACAATGTAAAGCGGCAGTAGGCCCCTCCGACACCACAAGCCGTGGCTCCCCCTCACCATCAGGCCCTGATGGTTGAATGACCTCAGCGGACATACTTTGGATTTCTGCTGAACCAGCTTCCACCATGGTTCCTGGTTCCAGCAGTAAAACCAATGCCCAATGAGACTCTGGGCTATCATCTGCCTTGAGAGTCTCACCAGACTCCTGAGGTGCAGCAGCATGGGTGTCGGGCCTAACTTTTTTGGCCTTCTTCTGAGGCGGCTTCTCGGAGGTACCTAGGCCGCCCTCCATACCAGACACCAAAAGTCAGAGTCTTTGATTTTCTAAGTATAAATTTAAAGCAGCCAGATGGCTTCTCAAAGTTTTGGGAACAAAGGACTGGCAGATATCACAAGACTTGTAGTCGTGGTCTGCCCATAAGCAAAACAAACACTTGTCGTGCATGTCCTTGTATGGAATCTGTCTTCCTCAAGTACACTTTCCCTTCCTAGCTGACATGTACATCTGGAATGCAAGAAAAAAGGTACAATCAAAAATCTTAAAAGGGTACTTAGCTTGGATGCAGACAGCTGAAGGCAAATGAACAACTGGATTCCAAGACTTATTGATCGGATGTCTGTAGATCACTGCTGCAGAAAGGTTCTGAGTTGGGTACATGCAGACATCACATATAGCCAACATAGGTTTATGGCTCTGACATGCAAAGTCGCACATACCCCTTATCCAAAGACTTTGGTATACTGGCCAGATGTCAGGCAGCAACCTCCCTACTGTTATGAATACTGCAATATCAGACTAGAAGCACATCAAAAGATCCTGTAGAGGTACTAGAAATATTTCAGAATTTCTATGAAAGTCTGTATAAAGCAGAGAAATATGGAAATCAAGAAAAGGTACAAATGGAAATGTTTATGGAAAAATTAAATATGCCAAGGTAAGAGGTAGTTGAGGCTCAATTACTAACAGGATATGAAGAGGAAATAAAAATGGTGATGTATAATCAATCCACAGGAAATTGCCCAGAAATAGCTGGTATTCCTGTGGAAGATTTGGAAGCTAAGAGGGGAAAAGATCTGGAAGGTTTTGTTTAACAGTATTTTAAGAGTAGGAGAAGTACCAACAGAACAGAAAGTGGTGGCTGTAATACGTAAAATGGGTAAAGACTCATCACAGCAAGCTTCATACAGGCCTATTTCAATCCTAAACCATGATTATAAAGTATTTATGTCTATAGTTGTTAAAAGAATGGCAAAAGTGATGCCAAAATGTATAGATGGGTCTTGAAGCAGTGAAAGCATTTGACAGAGTAAACTGGGACTTTATGTGCAGGGCAGTGGAAGCATTTGCATACCCTGATAAAATTATAAGGGTGCTTAGGAGAATATATGAGGGATCGGAGGTGAAAATTAAAGTGGGTGGGTTCCTCTCTGATAACGTATGCTTGAGCAGAGGAACCAGGCCGGGATGTTCTCTTTCCTTTTTATCTGCATTATATTTAGAATCATTGGCAAAAAAATAAGAGACTTAGAAATTCAATGATATAATTGGTATGGTAGTTAAGAAAAGCTGGCTCTATTTGCAGATTATATTTTACACTTGATAAAACCAGAAAAGGATATTTCAGTGTTCTGGAACATTTTGGGACCATTTCAAATTAAAGGCAATAGCTGTAAATTATGTATCCACACATGCATTGTTTCCGCAATATTCACATTTATGGGGACATGATAAAATGAAGTACTTAGGAGTATGGGTTACAAATGATTCTGGTGTGGCAGCTAAGGATATGTGGAAAGAGACTACAAAAAAGATAATATAAAAACTGAAAAATTGGAAGCTCAGTTATACGGATATGGATAGTAAGATACAAGCAGTTAAAATGTTTTTACTCCTTTTAGTCTTGTACACAAATCAGGCATATTTTTATCAATCAAAGGAAAAGTTCTGGATAGCAACTAAGAAAGAGCTGAAGGATTATCTGGGAGGGGAAGACAGCAAGAATCAAGTGGGATAAGTTGATTTTTCCAATAGAACAAGATGGATTGAGATTACCAGATTTGAAGGGGTATTTCAGAGCAACACAGCTAATGTTCTTCTACACAGCACAAGGACAAAACTATAATTCAAAGTGGAAAAGGATGATTATGACACAAGAGGGATGCTCAAGAAACAAGGAGAGACTTGGATTTTGGATGCAGATCTTTAAGGAAAATAGCAATACTCATAAATAATATTATATTCATAAAGTAGCAGAAGGTATTCTAAGAACTAATCCAAAATGGGAAGGGAGAAAGGAGATTCTGCTAATAGGGATGACTACAATTAGGGATACGGACAACAGCCAAGAGGGGGCTGGAATTTAATGGAGAAAAATGGCAAAGGAACCATGGTATTGGGAGCAAATAACTAGAGAGGGAAAATAATAGAATGGGAAGAGGCCAAGAATGTATTTGGACTGCAGGTTACAGATAGCCTTACATATAAAGGACTGATATCAGAGTATAGGCAAAGAGAAAGAAACAGGGAGGATCCTAAATGAAAGACAAGCACTGGTAGAATTTTCAGAAGACTCGAAAACAGAAGCTGCTGTTAAAAAAGGAATAAGTAAAGCATATAAAATATTGCATGATAACTATAAGAATCAATCAGAGGAGGTTATAAAGGAATGGGAAGAGAGACTAGATAAGCAATTCACAAAGAAACTATATTTTCGTCTCCCAAAATCCGCAGTGGTGGTGTTGCGGTAGCGTTGTCGCCTCACAGTAAGACGCTGTCCGGTTCGATTCTCAGCTAGAGCGTCTTCTGCATGGAGACATGCGTGAATGGGCGTACCTCCGTTGAAGGTTGTGCGTCAGGCCTGGCAAGCCGGTACGTAAAAATCAACTGCCAATCATTAGCGGACCGGAGTTTCGCTGTGGCGACCCCTAACCGGGAAAAGCCGAAAGACACAAACAAACAAACATGTACGTCTCCCAAATATGCAACAGAATCTAGATGATTTAGTATTTTTGTTTGGAAATGTTAATATAGGTATTTTGATACCCAAAGTAGACTCCAGAGATTTTTTTCTTCAGACAGACAGCAAATGTTTGATGGGAAGAAAGAAGTAATTGGGAACATATTGTCTGGGAGTGTAATAGGTTACCAGACTTTAAAGATTCCTTGCAGACTACTCTATCAGAGATAATGGGTGAACAAATTGGTGTATCTAGGGAAGAAAAAATTTCCGAGCTACGATATAGAATTGGAATTGCCTAGACATAGTAAGGCCTTGCTGAGTCTAATTATGGTGGCTGCCAAAAAAGCAATTACTAAAAAATGGAAATCAAAGTCTACACCAACTTGCACTAGTAGTGAATACAGCAAGAGAGATAAAACAATTGGAAATGGGATCTTTAGAAAAGGGTAGAAGCAAATTACATAGAAAAAAATGGGAATTGTGATCATTCATACAGGGGGAGTTTGTTTCTTTCTTTCAGCTTTTCCCAGTTAGGGGTCACAGATGAGGTTTAAAAGAAGGCAGGATTTGAATGACCTATGCAATGTTTATCTGACAATTAACGAGTACATTAAGTGATGTATAATGTGTGCAACTAAAATTTTGTCAATATGGTTTCCTGATGTATAATGCTTGCAATTAAAATTGTCAATGTGGTCTGTTTTAATTTATATAAATGTGTGACTGCCTATATTATAAGTGATAGTTTAATAAAAACGTTTCTTGTTTAAAAAACTCAGAGTAATTAGTCTGGGTGGCAGTTTTCCCAAAAGGCACTATAATACATTTACTGGCATTGAGTTTTAATCTGTGACTTTTGCACCAGTCATTTGTCTGCGCTAAACCCTCTTGTTAGATGCTTGTGTCATGGTGCCCATCTAAGATAGCTCCCAGTTTGGAGTAATCTGTGAACTTAAGTCAGCCAAAGGTCCTTGACATTAGTCTTTATATCTGACAAGTAGATAGCAAATAGAAGTGGTCTCAGCACAGAGCCCTGAAGTACCCCACTGATGACCGGTCTCAGTGTAGGAGGTCTTACCAATCCTGACTTCCTAGGTCCTGTCTGTGAGCCAGATGGCAATCCAGCAAGTTATGTAGGGGATTATTCAGAGTTTGGTAAGTTTGCCAACTATATCTAAGTAAAGTATTGTATTGGACACCTTAGCTGGGTCCAGGTAGGCAGTATATACGAGTTTCCCCCTCATCTGTTGCCTTGGTAACTTTCTCAGAGAAGTCCACTAGGTTTAGCAGGCATGACCTCCTCTTGAAAAAGCCAAACTGGGTTGGGGCCAGTGCCTGAAGACTGCCTATGTCTTTGTTCATCATTTCCATGATAATTCATTCCATGGCTTTGCATATTACACCAGTCAGAGTAAGAGGGCTACAGTTTACGTGGTCAGTTGATGGTCCACCCTCGTGAAGTGAGACAATGGTTGCATTTCTCCATTCTCATGGTACAAAGACAAATATCAAAGAAATGTTTTAATAACTAGATCAAGTATTACTAACTTGCTATGTCTTAACATATGAAAAATAGAATTATCATACATGCTTTCAGGCTTTAATAGTTTACTAACACAATGCTTTACTGATTTTACCTCTAGTGTGAATGGTTTAGGAAATATAAAATTATATAACTTTAAAAAACAAATGTTTACGATTTGTTCCTTTGTAAACTATGTACTAATAGTTAAGAGTTCTATTAATATTAAAAATGTTGTTTGAGGCACTTTTCTGTGGTGCAGTGGGTGCTGGTAATCATTTAAATGAATAAGAAGAAACAAAGTAAAAACTGCTCTCTAAGCTCATGGCCTATTCTAGAACTCTAAAAGCTTCACTTACAGTTCTCTGCTTTCCTGCTGAAGCCACGAGCTGGTAAAATATGTTTTTAATCCATCTTGAGGTATTACACTAAAAACAAGCTGTTAGAGTCGATTAGAGCCATTTGCATATTCATAAATGGCCAGAAATGAAAGTATTTGATTACAGAGAGTTGCTAGCACTTGAAGCAAAGCAGTATGGGGCTTAAGTTAAACCAAAAGGCTCTTAAAGTAACAAGTACGTATTTTCATCAAATTACAAGTGCTTCAAAGCATTATTGACTATGTACATATACACAGCATAGATTTAATAATTTTAAAAGGAAATTAGAGAAATTACCCCAAAAGTATTATAACATATGCAAAGAAAATGACATCATAAACAAGATAAAAGCAATTGATGTAAACAGTCAATGCAAACTCATATATATGCATACTAGGACACATAGCTATAAAATAAAGTATGAGTACTTATAACAACAAAAGTAATAATAATTTAGCAGCTAAGAAACCAATAAATAAATAAACAAGTATCTACACAAATTTATTAAGTAGGAAGCTGAACCACATGTAATAAAGAACTAGTATGGTAGGATATAAATGTCTTGAAAGCATTATAAGAATCAGTATACTTAACAAGACTGGAAAATAAGAAATTACACTTATATGTGATAAACATGAACAAGTCTGATGTCAGTCCACAGTTAGTCATTAACTATGAAGATGACTAGATTAAATTTAATTGTAAAACAAGGCATACAACAATACTGATATCTTTAATATACTAAGAGCAGTTCAGATGTTATTTATGAAATGCTTAGGATTCTCTTGTGCTTCATAGAGAAAAACAAGGTGCAAGAAAAGTTAAAAGTAAGAGATTACATGAATCAGATGAAGCCTTAATAAATTCATATTAATTACTGATACTATCTAAGATCACAAAAATTACATATAACTTATCTGTTAATCAAGAACATTATGAAATCCATAATATGAATACAAACAGACCTAAATCTAAAGATGTAAAGAATTCAACTCAACAGATGAATGTACTACATAAAAGTGTTTATTTTATACATAGAGATCACATTAGAAGCCAAAATGTTATCATATATTAAAAGATACAGTTTATAACAACAACAACGTTTTCATTAATGTGACTGGATGTTGAAACAAATGAAGATTCATAAGGCTATATTGTCTTTAACAGTAGGAAATATGAACCTACCTGGATTATGTACACAGGTTTGCAACAAATACTAACAGTCATCTTTGCTGTATATTAAATCTGGCATAAAGAAACACGAAAAATAAAATGGTTACTTAGAAATATACATATGGACAAAAGGTTATATATGTATACAATGGTGATAAATGAAGCAGGAAATGCATTGATAATAAAGCATTGTCTAAATAAAATGTTAACACTACCATAGATACTGTCGCACTGAAAACAGATGTTGGTTGAAGGACATTAAATAATACAGTGAGATAAAATATAAGATGTATATACTAGAACAATGTTGTATTTAAAGTTGGATACACTATTTTATTTAACTACGGACAGTAATATCATATAACAATCTCTATAATAGTGTTTAATTGAATATTATAGAGTTCAATAGCTGAAGTTTGATAGCACACAAGCGATAAGAATTTGATGCTTTTAGTTATATTTGTTTTTGGGCCAGCTGAGAGAATATGTCGAACAGGGATAAGAGGGGTCACTTGAATGGTAAACCTATTCAAGGATGGGATGTTTTCTCCCATGAACAGAATGATTGGTTGTTTATATTTTGAAAACCACTTTTTATGCAGACAGTTTTTATTTGTACATTTTAAATGGATGTTTATGCAATGCATTTATAACATATATGAAATGAATGGTAAGTTTTCAGCACACATACAAGGTTATGTACAAACACAAAAACAGGACAATGGTTAAATACAAATGTATATTTAGTCCAACTGTAAAATGCATCTCAATCAAGGTCAATGGCTTAAATAGTTGTAAAAGAGGAAACTTACAAAGATATCTTAAGCTATGTAAAGCACAAGTAGTATTTTTACAAGAAATACATGTTATACAGCAAGACATTAATAAGATTAATAAGCATTACACATTACTAGCATGTTCAGAATATAATAAAAAGCAAAAGAGGTGGAGTGATATTATGGAAAAAGACTACCTTGACACCCAAGATCATAAATACAGTCAACAATAACTCAGGAATGTTTTGTTTAGTGTCAGTATTAATAAACGATTTGACTTATACCCTGGTAAACTACTACTGGATACAAGGACTGGGTGTCAAAGCAGCAAAACAACACTTAGAGAACATAATAAATTTCAAAGGTAATACAATAATTGCAGGAGATTTTCATTGTATAATGAAAGAAGAGGACATAAATGATAAAAACACACACAAGAAATGTCCACTATCAAAATTATTTACAGAGTTTACTGACTCACATAACTTAATGGACATTAACACATATGTTGAACAAGATTCATTGATATTCACACATTACTCACATAGACATAACACCTTTTCCAGAATGGATAGTGTGTATATAACAAAAGATCTTACCACAAAAATAAGCAAAGCCAAAACAATCACCTGCCCTTCTCAGACCATAATGCAATAACTTTTGAAATAGATTTTAACTTTAAGAGAAAACTTACAATCATAAGAATTCCAGCCTATATAGCAAACCTTAAAAAAGAGTTTAAACAATACTAAACTGAAGAAATGCAAGTGTTTCTAGATTTAAACTTCAGAGACAAGGTAGCCTGGTATAAAAACAAACAAAAGCAATGGAATAAAGAAAGGGCAGAACTACAAACTAAAATAGACAAAATGAAATTAGATATTCACAAATGCAACTTAGCTTCAGAAAAAGAATTCGAAGACCTCAACAAAAAAAATCAAAGGAGAATAGCTAACAGGAAGAAAAGAATGATAAAGGCAAATCAGATAAAAGAAATATACAACATAGACAAAAAAGAAAAGTATCAGACTTGGAAGGAATTCTAGAAGCCTTCAGGGTCTATTTTATTAAACTCAATAGTCAAGAAAATAAAGTAGAATCAGGTGAAGGCACTCAGAAAATTTCTTAAAGAAAATATACGACTAAGACTATCAGATGAACACAGAAAAATAATAGATAAAGATATAATTATGACAGAAATTACAGCGCAAATCAATAAACTAAAATTAAACAAAGCCCTAGGTAATAATAATATGACACCAAAGATGTTTAAACTACTATCTAATAATGCATTAAACCTATTACTGTGTTCACATCAGTTAAAGATGGTAATAAATGCCCTCCTTCTTGAAAATACACTCAAGCATCACCAATTTTGAAACAAGATAAAAAAATTGGATGACTGCACCTCATATAGACACATACATTTATTAAATATAGATTATAAACTATTTATGACAGTTCATGCTAAAAGAATAAAACAAATATTGCCATTATTGATAGAGAAGGATCAAACAGGATTTGTTAAAAACAGAAATACATATGACAATATTGACAGTATTTTGTCCTTTATTGATTTCATAAACAAAACAAACAATACAACAGATGTCATTTGCTTAGATATTAACAGTGCATTTGTTTCCGTGAATTAGGATTACCTTTGACATGCACTGGTGGAGTATGGATTTTTGAAAAATTTTACCCCGCTAATAAGGTCCCTTTATGATAAATATTCGGCATACATAAAAATAGAATCCTGTTTGTCGGAGCCTATTACCATTACAAAAAGTACAAAACAGGGTTGTCCACTTTCTCCTTTGTTATTCGCATTAGTGATAGAACCATTAGCAAATTTCATACGTGCAAACCCAAACATTCAAGGAATTCAACTAGATACTAATCGAGTTAAAGATTCACCTATTTGCAGACAACATTTTATTGACTTTAAAAGAAGACAATAACACACTAAAAGAACTATGAAAAGCAACAAAACAGTTTAAGAAGATTTCTGGACTATCATTTAATGAAAATAAAACCAATATGTTACTAATAAATATGAACAAAGAAATATTAAATAAAAACTATCATAAATATATATTTATAAATGATCCAATCAAATACTCAGGAGTTAAAATTACAAATGACATAGATACAACAGTGCAACTAAACTATAAAGAGATTTTTGGAGAATATCAAAGAGGTCATACAAAAATGGAATAAGCTATTTTTTACCATGAAGGAAAGACTATATATAATTAAAATGATTATCCACGGTGGTGCTGCTGTGGTAGCATTGTCGCCTCACAGTAAGACGCTGTGCGGTTCGACTCTCAGCTACAGCATCTTCTGCGTGGAGACATGCGTGAATGGGTGTACCTTCGTTGAAGGTTGTGCGTCAGGGCAGGCAACTCGGCATGTAAAAATCAGCTGCCAATCATTAGTGGACCGGAGTTCCGCTGTGGCGACCCCTAACCGGTAAAAGCTGAAAGACACAACAACATATTCCCAAAAATTCTGTATTTTATACAACCTTGCTCGCTACCTCCACCTAAATCATATTTAAAACATTTAAAGGGTTAATAACAAAATTCTTATGGTACCCTAAAAAACCTACAGTTGCCCTAAGATATCATGTTGACAAATGGGAAGGTGGTGTAATAGGGTTACCAGATTTAGAAGGATATATACAATCGTCAGCTTTAAAAAAAGTTTATCTATGGTTAAAGAACATACTTCCAAATGAAAACTAGTACATGAAAAAATCTGGTTAAAACCACTCATGATACAATGAATAAACATATGGAAATAGTACTGAACAGCTTACTTTGATTATTGAAGGAATATATGTTAACAAGGAAACACAAAAATATAAATTCTAAATACATTATCAATACCCTAAAGTGTTTTACGCACTTTGTAAACAAAAATCCGGATATTAAGTCAATAAAAAATGGAGTAACAGCACCCAAAATAACCAATAACCAGAGTTAGAAAGGACCACAATAGGTTTAACATAAAATTCAATTGGTTATGTGTGTGTGTGTGTATATTCTATATATACTGTACATGCAAACGTTTTCTTATATACATGTTCCCTATATATTAAAATGTGGATGTGCTGTTTTAAGTTACCAACATCATATATTTTACATTGATAGCAATCTTTTTATAGCATTTTACAGGAATGTTATATTGACATATTCAATACGTTTTTTTATTCTTGAATTTTATTGGTTGATTGTTTTAATTGAAAGGAGAATTTTATTGGAAGATTATGGTAAATGGATGGGTTAAATAGTGTTGGGAATGTAATTCTTTATCTAAAGAAGTCTACACTTCGACAAAAAACAAGGTAAATGGTTAAAGCATTTTATGTATGTATTTGTGAGTATTGTCACTGCATTGGGATCATGATTACAATTATATTAAAAAAAAAAAAAAACTGTTGTGGCCATTCCATCAGAATACTCACTCTGGTTATTAAAAATCCAGATATAAAAGCATGGTCTTTTTTCATATTCCCAATAACATATACACAAAATAATATTATAACTCAGGACTCAGTAGCTGTTAAAACACTTAGTAAGAATGGTCTAATTTACTGGCATCAGTTGATAAACATTAATAAAGTACTAATGATAGAGCAAATTATTAGTGAGTTCAGCCTTGAAAATAACATATGGTTAACACTGAAGGGATTAAGACAAGCAGTTTTTAAACCAACAGGCAATAATGCAGAAGTCTGTTAAGGAAAAGGTTCCTAAGTTCATAGAGTAGTTAATAACTCTGATGGAATTTCCTACAAATGGGAAAGGAATTGTATCAGTATTGTACAAATTAGTTAAAGAAACAAGAGTTCATAACAGAGAAAATATATGGAAATACTATGAAGTGGTTAATAGTAAAACGCCAGATAATAAAGATAAAAACCAAATTCTTATTTCTCCAAAACTAACATCTTTATCACTATATTGGCAACTTTTCACATGGCAATTTATACACAGAACATACTTAACACCACACAAATTAGAACTAATATAAAATAAAGAAAATAGATGTTGGAGGTGTAAATCACAATCAATAGCCAATTGGCTGACATAGAACATGATTGCTTTTTACTGCGTGTTTGATAAGCCTGAGGCTATAAATGATATTGTGACCAGCTCTGTCAGTGTTCAGACTTACATGACTCTCTCTTCCACACAATCTCACATTCAGCCTGCATTAATTACATTGAGGAGGATGTGTATCATTTATTTTTAAAAGACAGCAAATTAAGAAAGCGGGTTTCTACTGGAACATCGAATTTTCAATTGTTTGAATCACTAAAGGTCGACCTTTAATGATCGAACAATTGAAAATTCGAAGTCTTCAAAATAAACATTAAAATAAAAGAAAAAGTAAAGGGTATAGGCAGGGGGGGGAAAGCCCCCCTGCACCCCCTACATCCCCCGCTACTTAAATATACCAACTCAGAGATTGTGCTACAGTGTAGGAAAGGGAAATCTTACCTTTCCACACTGTAGTTCATTAAAGTGCGATCTTGGAGTTGGTATATTTAAGTAGCTGGGGGGGTGTGGGGGCACAGCCCCCCACATGGGAGGTGCAGGGGGGCTTGCCCTCCTGATTTAACCCATCAGGGTACGTTTTCTTTTTCTTTTTTTTTTTTGAATTTTGAATTTACGGAACTTTGATCATATGGTGTCGACCATATGGTATTCGAAGTTCTGTAACTTCGATTTTGTAATAGGTAACCAAGAAAGCAGCTGGTCCAGACTGGGTTTCACCCCCCCCCCCCCCATTTAAAAACATGTGCTGATCAACTGGCTCCTGTTTTTACTTGGATTTTTAATAAATCAGTAGAAATGTGTGAAGTTCTCTTATGTTTCAAACAAGTCATAATCATTCCAGTGCCTAAAAATCCACTATAACAGGACTGAATCACTACAAGCCTGTTGCTTTGACATCAGTGGCCATGAAGACTTTTGAGAGGCTGGTGTTAGCTCACTTGAAGAATATTACAGCTCCCTCATTGGAACCCCTTCAGTTTGCTTGCTGAGAGAACCTGTCAGTGGATGATGCAGTTAATATGGGCCTGCAGTATATCTTGCAACATCCTGACAACCTAGGGACATATGCAAGGATTCTGTTTGTGGACTTCAGCTCTGCATTTAATACAATAATTCCAGAACTTCTTTACTTGAAACTCTCCCAGCTTTCCATTCCTGCTTCTACCTGTCAATGGGGCTGACCAATTTTCTAACCAATAGGAAACAGCACGTGAAACTGGGGAAATTTACATCTAACTATCACACAATTAATACAGCTGTCCCCACAGGGATATGTGCTCTCCCCACTGCTTTTCTCCCTCTACACTAATGACTGCACCTTTAAGGACCACTCTATCAAACTTATTCATCGGGCTCATTGGAATGGTGATGAGTCTGCATACAGACGGGAGGTTGAGCAACTGGCACTTTGGTGTATGCAAAATAATTTAGGACCTGAACACTCTTAAAACTGTGGATATGACAGTGGACTTTAGGAATGGTACTACAATATTATCCTCCCTCTTTATATTTAATACTGCTGTGTCAATTGTGGAATCCTTCAAGTTTTTTGGATCTAGATTTAGATCCACTGAAAATGGGCCACAAGCCCTGTTGGACAAACCCGGTTAACAAATGTCAATAAATAAATAAATACATACATAATAATTAAATAAATAAATAAATAAATCTATAATCTTGCGGGACTTGAAGTAGGAGACCAATGTAGTTGTCAATTATAAAAAAGGCACAACAGCGAATGAACGTTCTACGACAGCTGAGGAAGTTCATCCTCCCACAGGAACTGTTGATTCAGTTCTATACAGTCAGTGAGTCTGTTCTCAGCTCATCCATAACAGTGAGGTTTGGATCTCTGTCTAATCATGAGAAAAATAGGTTACATTGAAGTCAGGTCTGCCGAAAATATAATTGGTGCTAGTTTGCCCTCTTTACAGGACCTGTACTATTGCAGAGTCATGAAAAGGGCAGGGAAAATCATCACCGACCCTTCACTTCAGGCCCCATCTTTCTGAACCATTATCATCGGCCAGTCTTTATAGATTAATATGCACCAAAACAAGCAGATATTAAAAACAGTTTTTTCCACAGGCCATCAAGTTCATAAATGGTTAACACAGCTTAATAGATTGGGGTATTCTTTTTCCCAAGCCTCTGAGCATTCTTCAGTATTGTTTACATATTGTTAATACTTGTTTCTTTCAGAGTTTATTTCAGTATTTCTTGCACTGAGTTGCACTTTGCACCTTGTATGTACATGTATATGTATATTTACTTTTTTGTCTTACTCAAAAGTTGCATGCATGTTGTTTGACTTGTTTTTAATAGTTGTATGTATGTCATTGATGTAATTCATACATGGAAAGTCACTGAAACCGGAGTCAAATTACTAGTGTGCGTGAACACTTGGCCAATAAATGTGATTCTGATTCTGATGATGGCATAGGGCACCAGGACTGGAGAAGACCCTACTTCTTTTTTGTTCCTCAACCTATTATTGAGGTGTACCAAATGAGAAGCTATGGCTCTGCCCAAATTACAGAACTAAAGTTTCATCACTGTCATCTAAAATGTCAGGTGACCTACAGTCCCTTAATCCAAATCAACTTGGCTTCATGAAAGGTAGATCATGTCTGCTCAGTTAGTTGATTTCTTTAATAGCCTTACTCAACTGCACTAAGTGCTAGACAAACAGTGCATTCCATACCTGTCTCCCTGCAAAACATAAGTTAAATTAAAAATGCATGCATAGTTAAAACATTAACATTAAACTTATAAATCGCATGCTGTCCAATTTATTAGTAACTAAACAGCAAACACACTCGACATTAAGGAAACCAAGGCTCACATCCAAAGAACATGGCTCATATGATGATGCTCCTGTTTACTACAGTCAATATTTGACTGGATGTTGATCTGAAACTTTGTAGGAAACACTTTTTTCTTTTTCTTTAATTAAATGGAAACTTTGTAGAATTTTTTTTTATTTAAATACATACCAATGGGAAACTTTTCAGGAAAACTCCTTTTTTTTAAGTTCCATGGATACTGATCAGAAACTTTGCAGGAAACTATTTTTTAAATGAAATGGTTGCTGATCAGAAACTTCGTAGGAATTTTTTTTTTTAATTAAATGCAGCATGGCTGGGCCCCACATCCAGCACCAGGCCACAGGCAGTTGCCTAGGTCAGCTAGTGCTGGATCCGGCCCTGTTGGTGTTACCTACTCAATACAAAAAAGTCAGCTGTTGTCCCACATGGCTCAGCTGAAGGCATCAACCTCTTTTGTATCAACATCTCTGACATAAGATCAGAAGTCAAAGAACTATGGCTTACCAAGATTGCTGAGACCTGTAAATAGGGTGCTACTACTCAATTAACCATCAACCCTCTTACCCTAGCAAGGACCTAGCCAGATGAATGCCTGGGTAATGATGTAATAACCATGGGCTCAAATTCAATGACAAAAAATGTAATGTTATTATGCTAGGTATTTGGCTTTCCCTTTGCTTGTACCATATAAGATACTTATCTAATAAATGACAATAGTTACAGACATGGGAACACTAGCAACAATGAGAACATTCTTCTATCAAGCAAAGTTCATTTTCAAGGGCATATCCTCTAGATCCAAGGTTATCTTTGTTCCTCTCTACACATCCTTCATTAAGGCTATCAATGCCTTACAGCATACATTTCTCCAAACACACTGTCCAGCTATGGCGACTTCAGAGATTCCTAACTATGAAAATTACTGGATTAGGCTCCCTAAGCCCTTTCATTACACACTATTTCAAATGCTCTTGCAGGGTGATCTCTGACTAATGTTTTGTCCTATGAAAGTCAACATCTTGATGGATCTTCTCTAATGACATGATTAATAAGACAGAAAACCTGGTGACAACCTAACAAATATACATTTCTTTAACACACACAAACTGTGAAAGGTGAAAATAGACTAGAAAGAATTTAGAAACTGTTAACTGACTGTAAGGTAGTAGGAAAAGGCCAAAAATAGGTAGCCCTTGGGAGAAACTACATAAGTGAATAAACTGGCCACAATAAAGGGGAAAAGGGAAACAAACCGAACCTTGAGAAAAAAAAATCAGACGTAATGATGAAATGAATGAAGGGAATCCAAAACACCCCCCAACAACTCTCCAACAAAGTTGCCCCTCTGAATCCACAAAACAAATATATACACCCTCCCTATAAATACCACTGAAGCTCCCAAAAACAAACTGTAAAAATTTACCCCATCACTTTAATACTTCTTTTGCAAGGAACCACCGGATAGAACCTTGGTCGTATTCCCCTGACATGCTTCCTAGTAAACGCACAAAAGAGACCAAGTTAATGTCTTCAACACACATCACAACCCTGACCAGTTAGCCATTACAGTATCCTGGATTAAAAAAAGATAACCCCTCCATATTCAACACTTCTCATATAAATGTTACTTAGATGCTAGACCTGGACCCAGGAATAGAAGAGGAAGCCTCCTACTTTACAAGCCCATCTAAAAATTCAGCTTGCAGCTAAAGCAAGCCTATTTTCTGAGTCTCTTCCTAACTAGCTATTTGTCAAAGCACTCAAAAATAACAACTCTCTCAACCTTGCACTGGCCCACTTCTCATCTCTTACTACTTTAGGAAAATTCAGAACTCTCTTACACAATATCAAATCCACGGTGGTGCAGCAGTAGCGTTGTTGCCTCACAGCAAGAAGTTCTCCCGTTCGATTCACGGCTGGAGTGCGGGGAGTGCCTTCTGTGTGGAGTCTGCATGTCCTTCCCGCGGTTGGGTGGGCATTCGAAAGACATGCATAAATGGGCGTGCCTTCGTTGAAGGTTGAACGTTGAGGTGGCACCTCAGCATTTGTGAAAGTCTACTGCCAATCGTTAGTGGATCAGAGTTCCACTGTGGCGACCCCTAACCGGGAAAAGCCGAAAGACAAACAACAACCATCGCAAATAAACTTGCCTGACACCATTCTTAATGATGTCATACACCTCCTAACTGATTACAATTTAAAACAGTGCAACTCAGTAGCCCATACCTTAAAACAAACAGTTCATTAATAGATCTAACAACAACCCCTCTCTAGTTTCAGATATCACAATTCATCCCCACCAACTGACCACTGCCCAATAAGCTTTCTACTATATTGTCCAGCCCAAAAAATCCCCCTCAACTTACCTCTTTCAGATCAAAATTTTGACTCCATCGTCAGTAAATTAAGTCAATCCTTGCAGCCGTAAACTTGTCAAATATCCTAAACACTAGTGAAGCCAACACTGCCGTAGACCTTTTCACTAAAAACAAAAACTCTACAAGACATGTGCTTTCCATTACTAACTAGACCATACAACCAATGAATGACTGGTTCACCCCAAGCAAAAATAACTACTCAAACTCTCAGGGACAAAGCATGGCACAACTGGAAAGCTACCTCCCCAACTCTGAAAGTAGAAAACACTTCACCCAGCTATGAAATATTTCCAAGCAATCCCTTGGATGCCATAAACTTCACATGATAACACAAAGAAACTCACTAATTAATTCACTTACACAATTCTGGAAAGAAGTTAACAAACCAATAGGAAGAAACAATCATTCACTCAATCATAATACTTAGCACTTACTCTCCACTTGATCTCCTCTCGGAATTTAGCAACATCCCCACACTATGCTCTACCACTACTCACCTCATCTTTACTCATAAGCCCCTCACCACCCCACATCCTTCTATTTTTATTTCAAACATACTAAATGCAAAAAAATACAGTCACTCCAAAATTAAATATTCATAGATACCAATGCATAGATGGTCTCCAATCCGAGCTCCAAGCTCCTCCCCCTACCCATAATCCCCTGCCATCCCTGACTGACCTCAGATCAAGTTTGCCCAACAGCAGAGACTGCTATAAAATTATTATTCTCAAGATAAAGTGGGTAAAACCCATAGACCTGAGTATGAAGACATTCGCAAGTGAGGGGGCAGGAGGGAGGGACGGTTCCTGACAAATGAAGTTTACCTACTCAGATGGAATGTTATGGTGAGTACATAACTTCTAAATCTGAAGTAGTTAACTTAATTTCTGCAGCAACCTATGGGAAAGAGTCCCCAGCTACCTGAATCTTGGGCGGCCTTCATGGAAGGATGCTCTGGAGCACTGCAGAGCCAAAGGATGCTCTCCCTCTGGAGATCATGTCCAATTTATAGTGATTGATAAAGGTATGAGATGAGGCCCAAGTGGCTGCCGAGCAAATATCATCCAGCTCTAAAAGCCGCAGAGGTAGACATGGATCGAGTAGAGTGGGCACGGACTCCCTGAGGTGCGGGCCTGCCTGAACTTTCATATGCTAAAAGGATACACTGTGAAATCCATCTAGACAGTATGACTTTAGACATAGATTTACCCAAGTTAAATTTGGCAAAGGAGACGAACATTTACCCAAGTTAAATTTGGCAAAGGAGACTAACAACTGGTCAGATTTCCTATGACCAGATGTTTTGTGGATGTAGAAGCTAAGTTGTATTCCCCTTTGTTATGGTAATTACAAAAAAAGACCGGCAGGTTGATGGACTGGTTAATATTTGACTCAGAGGCAACCTTGGGAAGAAAAGAGGGCTTGGTCCTGAGGTAAACTCTATCCTTGTGAAAGGTCAAGTATGGTGGTTTTACACAGAGGGCCTGTAGTTCAGAGACCCTTCAAGCTGAGGTGATAGCGACAAGAAAGGCCGTTTTCCATGACAAGAATTTAAGATCTACTGAAGCTGCAGGCTCAAACGGGGGAGCTGTCAAGGCCTGAAGGACCAGCGTTAAATCCCAAGGAGGGACTACATCCTTCACTGGAGGTCTGGGCAGAAAGGTGCCCTTCAAAAAGGTGTTACACAATTTCATGGTGATCAAAGGGCCCAGTTCATTTCCCACGTGATAATGAGAGATAGCTGCTAGCTGAACCTTGACTGTGGAGGAGCTAGCCCCCTGATGAAACAGTCCTGACAGAAAGTCTAACACAGCGGGCAAAGGAACTGTAAAAGGATCCAAATTTTTGCGTTCCGCCCAAATGGAGAAACGTTTCCATTTGCTGCTATAGATCTTTCTAGTAGAAAGCTTGTGCGGTGCTACTAGAATAGTTTTAACTGGGGAAGAGATACCGGGAGTTCTAGCTACAAGTAGAACTGGAGCAGCCAAGCTGTGAGCTTGAGGTTGTCCAGGTTCGGGACTGGGAGATCTAGGGGGTGGGATATTAGATCTGGATAGGGATCCAGAATCCAAGGAGGATTCACCAGATGAGACCAAAGGTAAGGGAACCAGGTTTGACGAGGCCAAAATGGGGCAATGAGGATAATCCTGCTCCCCAACCGACTGGCTTTCTGAAGAAACTTCAGCATCAGGGGAAGAGGAGGGTAAGCATAAAGAAGACCGGGAGGCCAAGCATGCACCAGAGCGTCTCTCGGGGGTTCCCCGGAGGGGGAAATGAGAGCGAAGTAGTCATAGCATTTTGTGTTCGAGGGAGAGGCAAAGAGATCGCAACAGGGTTGACCCTATTTGGCAAAAATCCGATTTGCTATCTCGGGATTCAGAGACCACTCATATGGTAACAGGATGGTGCGACTTAGTTTGTCCGCTAGGATGTTGGACCGTCCCGGAATGTGCATTGCTATGAGAAAGCGGTTGGTGGAGATCGCCCATTCCCACACCTTTATGGCCTCTCGGCAGAGTGGGTAAGACATGGTTCCCCCTGTTTGTTGATGTACCAGACAACAGACATACTGTCCGTCTGAATCGCAATCATTCCTACAGGAAGAACGTCCTGAAGTGCTTGCAACGCTAACAGCACTGCCCTCATCTCTAGGACGCTGATATACAGTGAGGTCTCCGTGAGGTCCCACGTGCCTTGGACTGTCCTGCCTGAACAATGCCCCCCCCCCACCCGAGGCGGGAGGCGTCCGTGGTCAACGTGGCTAGTGGAGGGGTCATAGAAAAGGGGTGTCCTTGCTGGAGGTCTGGAGATTGGAACCACCATAGGAGGGCCCTCTTGCAAGCCCTGCTGAGGGGAACGGGATGGCTCAGAGGATAGTGAAGAAAAGACCACTGGACCTGAAGGGTCCATTGTAAAACCCTCATGTTCAAACGTGCCATTGGCAATAGGTTGACTGCTGCCGCCATTGAGCCAAGAGCCCTCAGGACCAATTCCGCCGGGGGCGCTGTAGATTGCAGAATGGCCTGCACGTGTAGCCTCAGGGTCAGTAGCCGGTCTGTGGTCAAGAAAGCTAGGAGTTTGTTTGTGTCTAATCTGGCCCCTATGAAGTCTATGGTCTGAGTCGGAATAAGAAACGACTTCTCTATGTTGATAGTGATCCCCAGCCAGGGAGCTAGACGAAGAAAGTAGTTTCTGGCTGTACAGAGTAGATGCCTTGTCGGGGCGGTCAGGAGCCAGTCGTCCAGGTACGGGAAGACCTGAATTCCCTGGAGCCTCAGGTGGGCCGCTATCACTGCTAACACTTTGGTGAACACCCTGGGGGCTGTGGTGAGACCAAAGGGGAAATGACTGGCTCCTAGCCGAAATCAGAGGAACCTCCTGGATCGCCTGTCCATCAGAATGTGGTAGTATGCATCCTTGAGGTCTATAGAGCACATCCAGTCGTTCTCCCGCAAAAGGAGGAGAATGGATTGAAGAGTGACCATGCGGAACTTCTCTTTGGTTACTGTCAGATTCAGGGAAAAGAAGTCGAGGATTGGTCTTAAGTCCCCCGTCTTTTTTGGCACCAAGAACCACCTGGAGTAAAACCCAGACCCGCACTGGTCTGGGGGGACATGTTGGATGGCTTTTTTTTCCAGCAAATGTTGGATTTCCATTGCTGCGACCTCCCTCTGATAGGGTGGGACATCGGGGAGGTATCTGGGGCTGCGTGGGTAACGAGAAAAGGGAATCTGATATCCTCTGGATATGATGCGAAGTACCCAGTGGTCTGTCGTGATGGACTCCCAAGCTGCTGGGTGCTTCGAGAAATGCCCCCCGACTGCCTCCAGAGTTGAGCAGTCGGGTAACCCCTCAGGGGTGTTGCGTGGGTTGGTCCGAGAAGGGTTCTCTGGATCCAAAGTTCCATGGGCCCCCTCTGCCTCTTGGGCAGCATCCACCCTGCCCTCCTCTGCCGCGGAAGGGCTGGGAGTCCAGAGCGGGACGGGACTTTTGCGACTTCCGGAACCACATCTTCTTCTGTCCCTTTTGGTTCTTAGAGAAGGACCTCTGGGGAGCAGAGAAGCGGACTCCGATGGCAGACGTCTTCCCGTCCTTTTCGCTCTGGACCAAGGTATCTCGCATGGTTTTGCCAAAAAGGGCAGAGCCATCAAAAGGGGCATTAGCGAAAGATGCCTTAAAGAGTTCCGTGAAATCACAGTGCCGGAGCCAGGCCTGATGTCTCATAACAAGGCCCGCTCCGCTGGTTCTAGCGGCTCCTTCCGTGGCATGAGACAGTAGCCGCATAGAGGTGTTAGATATGGATCGTAGAGTGGCCATCCGGGTGGAGTGCAATTGTTTGTCCTCCGCCGACATGGACTCGGGGGGGCAACACAGTGTACTCTTTGATAAGGTCCCACTGCAGTCGAAGCACATGTGCCATGTAGTTCAGCGACCTCACAGAGAAGGTAGCCGAATGAAACACCCGCTTCCCTAGGGAGTCGACCGAGACTCCTTGCTCGGGGGATGAACCGAGGGACTCTTCTGAGCAAGTTCCCTCTTGGTGGCCACCGCCACCAACATGGCATCTACAGGGGGACCCTTACTCCAGTGGGACTTGTCAGACGGTGGGCTAAGAATCTTGTCCGGGCGCTTGGGGACTGGCTCCACAGTGTCTGGCTCCTTCCATGCCCTGGTAGTAATCAAGTCTACCAGGGGGTCGGCCGGAGGGGACACCCAAGAGGTAGATGGGCCTGCTTCAAATGCCTCCAGGAACACGGATTTGTCTGAGGTAGGCAGCCGCAGCAGGAGCCACGGGAGGATCGGAGGTAGAAGCTGAGTCTGGGGGCAGAAGACCCACCAGAATCAGCTTAGACCTCTGGTCCTTGAGTGCCCTGGGGTTGAACGCTGCACAAATCATACAATCAGAGGACAGGTGCTCAACCCCAAGGCACAACACACACCGAGTGTGGCCATCCGCTGGGGACAGCTTATGGCAACACTCGGTGCACTTAGAAAACATCAACTTTGGGGCCTCAGACATACTAAGAATGTAAAACCACACACACTAGGCCCCAAACACACACACACAACCCTGACGGAACCACGAAGGAAGGGGGAGGTTAAATATGAAACAAAATAAATTAAACTAACAGAGTTTTAAGTAGAAAAAGGGACCTGAACACACACTCACACCAAGAGTTAAAGAAAAGGTGAAGTGAACGAAAAACACCTGGAACTTGGGATCAAGCTGCTGAAGTAAACCGCGGCAAACTAGATCTGAGGTCAGTCAGGATTGGCAGAGGATTATGGATAGGGGGAGGAGCTTGGAGCTCAGATCTAAAGCTGTTGAACACTGCCGGCTCAGATCCGAGGTCGGATCCGATTCCCATAGGTTGCTGCACAAATGAAGTTAACTACTTCAGATCAACAGTTAACCTACCCAAAATAAACCAGTCCCTCCAAACTCTCTCATGACTGTCCAACAGCCATCCTTCTGACACCACCTAAAATCTTGGAAAAACTAATCTACACCCAAATTACATCCTACAACACCAAATAGAACCTCTTCTCATGCAAACAGCATGGATTATGGTGGGGTTACAGCACACTAACAGCCATTTAATTTTACTTATGCTTTAAATTCGCTTGCAAAAGTAGAAACATTGATCAAACAATGACTGGAATCCAGCCATGGGGACCCTCACAGACCAAATTCCCTTATGAATGGACAAAGAGGAACTTACTTGTGATATATTTATTGACCTGACCAAAACTTTTGATCTACTAGATCACAGTTTACTACTAAACCACATAATCTGACATAGGCATTACTGCAGATGGACTACCCTGGTTCTACAACCACCTTTTTAATAGCCACTTCTGTATAAAATTCAACTCGTCCTTCTCACCTCTAGCCAAAATCAAGCAAGGAGTATCACAAGGCTCAATCCTTGCTTCCTTTCTTTTCTCAACCACATAATTAAATTATCCTTAAATATACCCCCACCATCCCCTACTTATCTGCACTGATGGCTTGGTCCTATTCTGATCTAACAAATCCTTAACAATCCTTCAGAATGAACTACAGTCTGACTTTCTCACTCAACACTTCTATTAGCTATGAGGCTTAATGAGTGCTGACGTGCTACTTCTGAAGATATCACTGTCAGTCTGCATAGACGAATATAATATTGTACCTCCTTGCTTACTGATGTACAATATCATTATGGTTTTGTCTGTAATCACCTGGAGAGGTCCTGGGTACATTAGATGATGAAAGATTTTAAGGCATGGATCAGAAACAACATCTCTAACATTTATGAGCATTGGTCTGACTAAGGAAGCCCATAGCCTTGTACCTTTATTCCCCAAGTGAAATCGGAGTTGTCCACAGTTAGAGACGGACTTGGGGCCCTAGGAGAAAAGAGGAGACCTGAATTTGCTTGCATTTATAGTCTCTACCAGTACATTTTTTTTTTTTTAGAAATAGTTAAATCATTCTCATGTGTAACCTGGCAAAAGGAATCATGAGAATCATTGATGCTGTAAACCCCAAGGATTCCCGAGGTATTCTCTGGCTGAAGTCTGAGACTGGGTTGAGAAGCTAAAGAAAGTTTCCAGATAAAAATTCACCTTTTCCTACATTAAAATGCCTTTTTCTACAGAGTGTCTGTAAGACATCCTAGAAAGCCAATCCTGTATGACAGAGTTAAGGAGGATTTCTGAATATTTATCCAGAAACCCACATTAGTGAGAAGAGATGAAACCCACAGTAATGACTGTGGGTTTCATCTCTTCTGATGAAGCTCACAGTAGTGACTCTCGACATCTGGGGAAAAGACTGAAGAAAAAGTCAGTTATCCATATAAGGAAAAATATGAATGCCATTCAGTCTTCAATGAGCTGTGACTGGAGCTAAACACTTTGCAAACAATCTTGGAGTAGCCGATAACCTACTGAAATATGGTTCGTTTGAAAAAACACATTGCTAGAGTTACTGGAAGATGTATACAATTTCTGGATACTGATAAGGAAGTACAGAATTTTAATATTCGGACATCTGTTTATAGGAAGACTGTACATACGCTACACTAGTATGCACTCTCCCCATGTCTTTAAGGAAATAGTTAAGAGCCAATATAGACGCATTTGCAAACTTAATACTGATATAGAAAAATGTACACAAAAACTAGATATTGTTATTGATGAATTTATTGAAAGGGGTTATGACAGGAAATTCCTAGTTGACCTGAAAAAGAGGTCCTTGAGAATAAGGATGTTATATACCCCCATATTTTAGTGAATGATGCATTAATAATGAAATACAATCTGATTTAGATCCTGTTAATATATTACGCTATCGTACTATGGCATCAGGGATATAATTAATAACTATTGTATATTAACAAGCTCCACTGAGCTACAGGGTCTTATTCCTTTAACGCCAGATTTTCTTATCGGAATTGTGAGAGTTTAAAAAAAAAGCTTTGTTATAAAATTCTAAAGTGTTTAAATATGAATCATCAACTTGTAACAACAAATAAGGTAACTGTTCCCTGTTACAACTGTAGTTGCTGTGCATCTATTAATAGTGAAACCATATTTACACATCCTAATAGTGGTGAAATCTATAATATTAAATGTTTTGGAACATGCAATACTTGCTATATAATATACCTTGCAACTTGTCGGACCTGTGCAGCCTTCTATGTAGGAAAATCTACTAGACGTCTTAGAGATAGGATCATCGAACACAGGTCTGACATAAAAAGAAGTAAATTAACAAATTCACTGGCTAAGCATATTAGTGAGAATGGCCCAACACATAGTTTTACTTTTACAGTGCTGACTGTGCTTTAGAAAACAATTAGGGGAGGTGACATTAATAATGCACTGGAGCTGAAAGAATATGAATGGATTACACTTTTGCAGGCTGATGTATTACCTGGTGTTAACCAAATAACACTTAAACCAGTTCTTAAAGATAGGATGTCATGCTTAAGGCAGTACAATTAATTTTGTTCTACCTTTAATAAATTATTTTGATTTATTTAATTAATATATTCTTAACTGAGATTTTGTTTTTATTGACTGTGTTTTACTAATTGATTGTCATGTGATTGGTATTTAAGTAACTCAATGAATTTGCTTTTTATCGTGCACTGAAGAAGTGTTGTTGTACCTGAAAGCTTTGCTATACCAATAAATGTTTTAGTTATATCGGTTTGTTTTTTGCTGATATATATAATTAACAGGCAGTGTGGGTGGTGCTGGTGGTCTTGCCCACCGTAAAAACATTGACAAAATGTGGTTTAATATTCTCAGAGTTTTCAATGTTTTTCTATATGGTTAGATTTCTATCACATTTTTCAAAGTTTTTGCAGGGGGGGGCAATGCCCCTTTGCACCCCCACACCCCCTGCTAATTCTCTATACCAGTTCCATGGTCGCACAACAGTGGGGAAAGGCTTTTGTCACTATTCTGAAATTTAGATATATTGACTGTCGATATTATGCTGTTTAGAACGGTTTACTATTGAATTGTCGATCCCGTTTTGTGCGACTCGCATTGCCCGAACGCGGAACTGCGAACGTCACTACACCGACGCCCAGATGTGCGAACGGCAAAACCTCGCCCTCATCCGACCCATGGTAGCATGGGTGTGGAGGTGTTGCGCGGCCGGTAATGTCGATCGTCGGAGTTTCGCAGTTTCGGTTCGCTAGCAAAATGTTTTCGGTGTTTCGGTTCACGCAAACGCGTCGATGGGGTCGCCGTTCGCACGGAGTGCATTCGCACATTTAATAGTAAACCGTTTAGAACACTTGAAGTACACTCATATATATATATATATATATATATATATATAGGGTTGACTTAAAAAGACCGGAAATCCACTTGTTCGAAAACGAACAGTGGATTCTCGGTTTCATGAAAGTGCACTTCCGCGAAAAATGGTTCAACGAACTGTAAAAGAACACAGGTGCCGAAGCACTACAGTGTTGAAAAGGGAATTTACGTGTTTCCTCACTGTAGTTCGATCTCGGAGTTGGTATATTTAAGTAGGGGGGGGGTGAGGGGAGGTGCAGGGGGGACTTGCTCCCCTGCAAAAACAATGTTTTACTGGTTTTTATTGGTTCGTTGAACCGATGTTCGCCGAAGTGCACTTTTGCGTAACCACGAGTCTACTGTTTATATTCATAGTGAGTTTTCGAATATATACTGTATGACCTATATATATATATATATATATATATATATATATATATATATATATATATATATATATATATATATATATATATATATATATATATATATATATATATATATATATATATATATATATATATATATATATATATATATATATATATATATATATATATATATATATATATATATATGTATATATATATATATATATATATATATATATATATATATATATATATATATATATATATATATATATATATATATATATATATATATATATATATATATATATATATATATATATATATATATATATATATATATATATATATATATATATATATATATATATATATATATATATATATATATATATATATATATATATATATATATATATATATATATATATATATATATATATATATATATATATATATATATATATATATATATATATATATATATATATATATATATATATATATATATATGTATATATATATATATATATATATATATATATGTATATATATATATATATATATATATATATATATATATATATATATATATATATATATATATATATATATATATATATATATATATATGTATATATATATATATATATATATATATATATATATATATATATATATATATATATATATATATATATATATATATATATATATATATATATATATATATATATATATATATATATATATATGTATATATATATATATATATATATATATATATATATATATATATATATATATATATATATATATATATATATATATATATATATATATATATATATATATATATATATATATACACACACACACACACACACCATACAAACACACAGAGTGTGTGTGTGTGTGTGTGTGTGTGCCCGTGCGAGGGGGAGGAGAGATAAATGGCTGCTGCTCTTGTGAAGCATCTCATCTGCTTCTTCTTGAGGTGACAAGAAAGTACAGAAGATTTTCCACTCTGATTGCTGCTCTTCCCTCCTCAAGGCTGATCAATCAGCTGTCAAAGTAGAAGCATGGGAGGAAGCCACAGCTTTTAGAATCTGGACAGTTGAGTCTTGGGCAATACACAGCCCATATAGCCTAAAGGCTATTGTAGCAGTTGGAATGATGAGCACTAACAGTTCCTGGAGTCTTTCTAAATGATTCAAGCTTTCCCACTCTGTGATTTTTCTAGTAAGGAATAAATGTACAAATAGAAGTAAATCCAACCAGTCAACCACTGCAGTTGCTGTGTAAAATCATGGACTTTATTCAAAGAAGCAAGATAAAACCATAAAAACAAGGCTAAAACCAGTGATGATGTTCATAATGCACATATTCTAGAGAATGACACCAGTCATACTTTTAAGTTTTTAGTTTTGGAATTACTTACACCTAGCAACAGAAAATGTGATCTAAGGAATAAAACAGAATTCAAAGAGATGAAGTGGATTCTAGAATTACATGCAGATGGTAAGGAGGACTCAGTGTAACTGCCCCTTTAAGACCAATTCTTAGATCATGTGACTTGGTGAGGTAACTGTGTTTAAAAGATGGTTTGTTTGTAACATTCTTTAGATCTGATGAAGTGCCTGCTTAGAAAGGTGCAAAAGCACTTATCTGTGTTTTAGCCTTGCTTTTATGGTTTTATTGCAGTGCTGCTGTATTAGGTACTTTTTTTTTGTACACAGTCTTGAAAACACTCATCAGAAAAGGGGTCTATATCAGAACATCAAAGTTTAAGAACTTTGAATGTTCTAATATCAACCCGTTTTAATTGAATGCTAAAAATAGGGAAGCTGCAGAATACCGAATTCAGTTGGCCGGTTCTGTGGCTTTGCTATTTTCAGTGCTGTGGTGGAGATTTACGGGTTGGGTTCATGTAAGTGTGCGATTGTGTGGTTGTTAGGATTAGGGTGCGGGTTAGGTGAGTTAGGGTTATGGCACGGGTTAGGTGAATTAGGTTTAAGGGCAGGTTAAGTGAGTTAGGGTGCGGGTCAGGTGAGTGTGCGATAGTGACGGACCTTAGGGTTAGGGTTAAGGTAAGTGGATAGATAGTAGTGTATGTATAGTTTAGTGTGGGGTTAGTTTTAGGATTATAAGTGTATGTGTGTGTATTGATGTTTTTAGGTGTGCTTGTCTTGTGCGTATGTGTTTCGGAATAGCAAATTTTTTCCCAAGGAAAAAATTTGCTGTTCTGAATGTTCAATATTATGTGGTTTAGATATTTTAGGTTAGATGAAATAGCATTCGCTATTTTCATCTTTCGATAACGTGATATAAACGCTCAGAAAAGTACTTAACCATACACATTTGACTGTAGACTGTTGAGTATATCTACAGTTGCTTTTCATTTCAATATTTTAGAAGACAGCCCAAAAAGAAGTGGATAACCGTGTAAGGGGACCACTTGCCCTCCCAGTAAGACAGAAATATAACTCTGTGCCCTCTTGCTTAACTGTTCTATTATACAAACAGTGTCACACGTCTTGGCAAGGTTAAGACAAGCAAAATGAATTGTCATTCCTTCATTAGGTGCTCCTGTTATTTTTTAATGGCAAGACATAATATTGAAAAGATAAAATCACACCACTTAATAAACCCATACTGTTCTCTAACAGAAGTAGGTCCCTTGTTTCATTTTGGATAAGCTCCATGATTTTACACACAATACTGGCTAGGCTGATGGGCCTAAAATTGCCTAGAGCTTATGCAACCCCCCCCACCACCAAAGTGAGCTGGTACCACTGCATCCTTTTGCCACTACATATATATTATATACTATAAACTGGTACCACTACAGCCTGTCACCATAGGCCAATGACTTGGCCATTTGTTAACATATATGATGGGAGTTTAGTTGGATTTTTCTTCATTTTGTTTAGGAAATCTCCAGGTGTACTCTCTGGTCTCATGGAACACGAGTTTTAATTTTACTTGTCAGCAGTTATCATATTTGTGGTCACATGAGTGACACCTCCTCTTATCACTTTACTATTCTTAACACAAGATCTTTGGTCATGGTGAAGTGTGCACAAAATGTTGCTGCTAGTGCATCTGTGATGTCCTGTAGCTGGGTGATCACTTCATAGTTTACTCACAATACATTACAGTCATAAAATGTTTCCAAGATATTTAAAGAATATCTTGTTATTGCTTCCAACATTTGAGATCAGCTGAATTCAAGGAAGATTTGAGAAGTATTTTGTTTTTTTATGAGTGGGTGAGTATTGCAGTTAGATGGGTGGCTTGTATATCTTATTAGTTTTTGATTCCTCCAATTTTTTTTTTAATTTACTTTACCTGTATATTTGTGTGTTAAAATGATGTGTTTACATGTGTAGAAGCTAACATCTGATAACTCACTGACAGTATAACAAGCATATGTATAGCGGTTACCAAGGATAGTATCCCAGTCTGTTTTTGCATGAATCACATTAGCTATATCACAGTTTTCCTTAGTACTCTGTGTCTCCGTGGCAGAGAGGGATAAAACTCTGACTATAACCCAGACAACCAGAGTTCGAGTACTGCCTTAGACAATGGACAAGAGAGAATGGAGGGATGGGAGTGAGTGGTTGTGGAATCAGTATTCCATTCCACCTGAAGAAACTGCAGGCCTGTAGCCAACAAAAGAGAGAAAGACTGCAGGAGATTGGGTCTTGGTGCTACCAAGCTAGTGATGGTAACCCTGATTACTATTGTGTGTGGAGGCATGGACACTGAAGCCGTTATAGTCTTTTTTGGTGTCATAAAAACTAGCATCAACCACCCATGGGTGGGATAAGAGCCATTAAAATGCCCTCATAGGCTGCAATGTCAGATACAGAAAAGGGCACAAACGTGGGTGCCTGTATGACTGAAATTTCCAGATGACTCTTTCCTCTGTATATGGGACATCTCACTGGAATGAAGAAGCTTAACATTGATAGGAGGAGGCTTGATGACTGATGGGCATGGTAGGAAAAAGGATCCAGAGGAAACAAAACATAGTTTGCATTGGTAACGTCTAAGAATAATGTTTTATTGATGAGTGTGCTTGATTTTATTAAAAGATTAAATACAGTGGCATTGTAACCTGCATTAATTATACAGGCTGTAACCAAAGGGAAGGGGACAGCAAGAAAAAAAGACATCAGAACACTGTAAGTTTGTTAGCAAGATCTTAAAGATACTACCATCCCTAATTTCATAGTAATTGTTCCAAATTGTATTGATGAACATACTGAATTAAAATATGGACATTACTGTATATTTAGTAATTTTATGTCAGTCAATGTTTGGGTAGATGAAATCCCTTATAAGGATTGCATTTTCATTAATTTGTACATCCTAGAGTTTTTCAAGAAAATCCTCCATCTCTAGTAAATAGATAGTGCATGTAAAGTTCCTATAACATTATATCCAATACCACTGATTCCATTTATTTTAAGAGCCATTTACAGGCCCGGCTAGGCTTCTCCTTTTAGGTGTACCTTTGCAAATATTGAGACACCTTTAGTGCAGTCAAAGGTCAGAGAGAGTACCAGCCCATAGCCCATACCCCACATTTCTGTTCCATTTAATGGACTGTAAAGAATCTGTATAGACTAAAAAAGTACAAAGAAACATTATTGATCCATACACTTCCTATACATTTTCTGACTTCCCTTAATGTACTCATAAATAAGATGCATGAATAGTGCTCTAATGTTGTGTTTTAGACATGTTGTTTCTTGTTTATATTTTTTCTGCTGGGTTTGTACTCTTCCAGGTTATCTGCAAGTGATTAAACGTTTGCCCTGTGTACCCGCTACGTAAAAATAAATATTTCTCTTTCCCTTCCAAATCAAACTCTTCTAGGCCAATACATATCCACTAAAGTTTGTAACTCAGTTTAAAAATCCTAGTTTACTCCTTCTAGGAAACAGCTACAATAGCAGTGGTCCATAAGCAGCAGATACAGAAATAAGCCCTCTAAATGAATTAAGTTACGTACATACATTACTCAGAATAATCTGGAGGGGCATGACCAGTTTTCAGCAGACATATGCAATTATTGTGCTACTTTCAGGCAAGCAGAAGGAACCAAGCAATTAGCAACCTCCCTGTCTCTATGATAATATCAGCTGACATCTGTGCATGACATCCAATGTATTAAAGTCAGAACCAGCAGGAAACAGCTGCTTTGCAAACAATGAATTTGAAGTTCTTAAAAACACCATAAAGTTTTAATTTTAATGAAGAACTCCTAAAAACACCACTGTCTATTTTTGTTTCCTTCTTTCATTATGTATCAACTAAAATGCAAGCTCCAATGGGTATTAAGCAAAGTGATTGCACAGACTTTTTATTTTAATTTTAAACAGAACCTTATGAACCTAACTTGATTGATGTATTACCTTCATTTACATCTCTAAGCAGTTAATTAAGAATAAATATTTTGTGGTCTCGATGGGAGTATGAATCCTACTGAGCAGATGATTTCAGACAGCTCCCACACCCTTACAACTGAATTCTGGACCTGTTACACAACTGAAATATTTGCCCTCTGGGAGATGAAGCGGTCATCTGCAATACACAAGTGCCCACCCACTAGTTGGACAGAACTCAATGGGTCCTCTTATTGTTCTTTTATGAAACAATTTGGCTTTTGGATCACTGTGGTGGGAGCTAATCATAAGACTGATAAGGGAATGAAATGTATATGCAAATAACAAATAAAGCATTTAAATTCCTGTGATTTAGACCGAAACAAGAATACACACAGAGCATCAGAATCACCGTGTGTCACATTAAATCAATAAATGTTGAAACCCTTTGCAAAGGGAGCACTGAGGTAGGCTTGGAAATGAAACAGCTGCCTACTTGCCATTAACTGCAGCCTGCAGCAATGTTTTATTCTGTTCAAAGTCTGTTCTGAAAGCCTACAGTGTAGAAACACACAGCAGTTTTCTTACCCTCATTGTCACACTGATTGCACTGTTCATATTTCCCTTGTATAGCCATCCTTGTTTTGTAATGCCACCTTTCTGGGATCCTAGTGATGCTGCATCCTGAAATAGAACAAGGACAAATCAATCATTTCATTAAAAAAAAATTATCTATAGACATTATCCACCTACAAGGCACAAAAAAATACAATATTAGACTAAAGGCAGTATTCTCAGCTAAGGCAAAACTACACCAAGTATGCTAGAATCTATGTAGATAAGGTTTCTGAAGTAGGAAAAAAAATTCTGAGAACTAGAACTGAACAAGAAAAAAAGTAAATGCATACTAGATGGCTACATTAGATATGTATTTCAATTAAGGATAATACACCTCCAAATGATATGCAGTGCATGCCATTCAGGAAGTAAAATCCAATATACCCACTAACACGTTTATTAAGTACAGTGAAATCCATATCACTGGAGCTCCCAAAACAATTACTCAAAATGACTGCAAAGTCTCAACATTTGTAATCATTTTATTAACACAGTTACTCTTGCAAACAGTTAGAATTAAGCAGCTAAATTGTGCACTTCAGATACTGTAAAACTTACCTGTCCTTTGCTAAAAATTGAACTTAATTTCCTCTTTTTAAATCCAAACGTATAGTGGCAGTTACTGCATTAGAGAGATGCATTGCAAGTGTGCTGTCAACATAGGCAGGGCATTTTGAAGTTGTTGCAGCTAACTTGCATTATTGCAAATAGAAAGAACTAGAATGGAGATAGTATTATACAGTCACATTTTAATAAGACATTTATTTTACATGCAACTGTGTACTAAGCAGTACAACACAACATGGTCAAGAGCAATGTTTAACTGTACTCAACGTTGGGGAGACAAGTCTAGTTTGGACAACCAAGTTTGCTTCTTATGACCAAACACCAGTACTACCTACCACCAAGTGTAAAATGTGAATTATCTCCTCTTTACTACAATACATTTCTGTAATATTTTGGGGCACAAATGATCACAGTGTAGCTCAATTCTAAATTAAATCTCCTCAACATATGCAGCTGCAAGGCCTTAGACACAGTTACTAAGACAACAGAGCAGTGTAAAAGCATGCATATAAGAAGGAGCTTAGCATAAACGTGAGTTTTGCATACATCAACTATGTACAGCCTCCTAATACATATAATTGTATCAGCCACTCAGCAGAGCTTTGTAAACTTCAAGCCAGGATTTCTTCTGGCAGAGAAAACTAGTATGACAGACTCAAGTAGGATTCATTAGCCACTAAAATACCACTCAGATTAGTAAATTATTTACTCAGAATTGGCATGGAAAATTAAAACATGGTGCAATGCATCACAGTGGCTCAATGGATGAGTCCTACATTAGGGTGGGGTGGGGGTGATGAAGTTAAAGCTTCTGTTTATGTACACTGCCAAAACCTCAAGTTAGCAAGTGAAAAAGTCCAGCTGTCGTAATTGACGATCAATTAAAGTTTGACCTCCACATTCAAAACTGTATTAAAAGAAACACACCAAAAACTTGGTATGCTCTACAGAGTAAAAATAATTCTATTTACCCTCCCCTTACTTCAGACTAACTCTAGTTAGTTCACATCTCCTTCCTTCTCTGCTGTATGCTTCACCCATCCCTATCATCATCCAGACCTCCCTTGGATCTAACTGGAACTATGCTATAACAACTAGATTTGCAGCCAATCAACCTTACAATTCACATCATTGCTCTGTAGTTAAATCTTTGAACTGGCTTGAACTACCCCACTACCCTAAACTCACCCAATCTCTCCTTGCTCAAGAAATACAGTGGATATAAAAATTTAACACACCCCTGTTAAAATGCCAGGTTTTTGTGATATAAAAAATGAGACCACAATAAATAATTTCAAAATGTTCCCACCTTTAATGTGACCTATAACCTGTACAATTCAATTGAAAAACAAACAAATCTGTTAGGGGAAAAAATATAAAACATAAAAAATGTACAATATGCTGGTTGCATAAGTGTGCACACCCTTAAACTAATATTTTGTTGAAGCACCTTTTGATTTAATTACAGCATTCAGTCTTCTTGGGTAGACACCTGCCAACAATTAAAGAGACTCTGACTAACCCCAAATAAAGTTCAGCTGTCCTAGTAGGATTTTCCTGACATTTACTCAGTTGCCTGCTACAGCAAAAGCCATTGTTCACAGAGGGCTTACAAAGCATCAAAGGGATCTCATTGTTGAAAGGTATCAGTCAGGAGAAGGGTACAAAAATATCCACAGCACTGGATATGCCATGGAACACAGTGAAGACAGTCATTAAAAAGTGGAGAAAATCTGGGACAACAGTGATGTTGCAAAGAACTGGACACCCCTCCAAAACTGATGAAAAGATAAGATGAAAACTGGTCAGGGAGGCTGCCAAGAGATCTACAGAAATACTGAAAGAGCTGCAGGAATTTTTGGCAAGTACTGGTTGTGATCTACATGTGACAACAATCTCCCATATTTTCCATATATCTGGACTGTGGAGTAGGGTTGCAAGACGGAAGCCTTTTCTTAGATAGAAAAACATCCAGGCCCGGCTAAAATTTGCAAAACAATACAACAAGTCTCCCAAAAGCATGTGGGAAAATGTGTAATGGTCTGATGAGACCAACGTTGAACTTTTTGACCACAATTCCAAAAGATACATTTGGCGCAAAAACAACACTTCATGTCACCAAAAGAACACCATCCCCATGGGGAAGCATGGTGGTGGCAGTATCATGCTTTGGAGTTGCTTTTTTTCAGCTGGAACTGGGGCATTAGTTGAGTGGAGGGAATTTTGAACAGTTCCAAATACCAGTTACGTTTGGCCCAAAACCTTCAGGCATCTGCCAGAAAGCTGAAGGTGAAGAGGACTTTCACCTTTCAACATGACAATGAACCCAAGCATACATCCAAATCAACAAAAGAATTACTTCACCAGAAGAAAATTAAAGTTTTGGAATGGCCCAGCCAGAGCTCAGACCTAAACTCAATAGAAAATCTGTGGAGTGATCTGAAGAGGGTTGTGCACAATAGATGCCCTTGCAATCTGACAGATTTGGAGCACTTTTGCAAGGAAGAGTGGGCAAATATTGCCAAGTCAAGATGTGCCATGCTGATAGACTCTTACCCAAGAAGACTGAATGCTGTAATTAAATCAAAAGGTGCTTCAACAAAGTATTAGTTTAAGGGTCTGCAGACTTATATAACCAGCTTATTGTATGTATTTTATATTTTTCCCCTAACATATTTGTTTGTTTTTCAACTGAATTGTACAGGTTATAGGTCACATTAAATGTGGGAAAAGTTATGAAATGATTTATTGTGGTCTCACTTTTTTACATCACAAAAACCTGGCATTTTAACACTTTTTATAGCCACTGTATACCGTCGAGAATGCCATTTGGGTTTATTCTCAATATTTATCTGTCTATTACTTATTGACCAAGTTAGTCCCACTGGGCTAGTATCCAACCTCGGGTAGCATTTATAGTGTTAGGAAATATTTGGCCAGGACAGTACTGGACTTCCACCTACTGTTTTTTTCGAGAAGTGCTGTGGTGTCTTTTATGTCCACCTGAGCTACTGACTTTCCATTTAACATCTCAAACAATGGATGGCACATTCAGGAGTGCAGTACTCACTAATGCTGCACTGCACTGTCAGCAATTTGAAACTTAATCCAATCACCTGGAGTGGGAATAGACTCCACAACCTTCTGATCTTCCAGCATCAAAGGTATATGTGCTACCTGTTTGAGCCTCTTAACCTACAAATGGTTGTTTAGCTTTTGCACTGGGAATGGTCTGCCAGTGACCATCTGTGGAGGGAGTTTGGCGTTTTTAATCTTGTAGAAAAGGCTGGGCAGTGGTCGCTACAGTAATACGGGAGGACAACCAGCTATTTTGGCTAGGAGTGTCATCTCATAAAACATGTAGTACAGATTAAGTCGAGTCCACAAAAAGAAAATGCTGGCATACTTATTTCCAGATCTTCTATGAAGGACAGTCAGCACAGATTTGCTTCAGTTCAGACAGCCACACATCTGCTATGTGTGGATTATTATTATTCCAAGTTCCATGAAAGCAGACTGACAGACACAAGTGCAAGCGTGATTAGTACTTTAAAGTCTATATACTCGAGAAAGGAGATAATGGACATTGTCATATCTGACAATGTTGTACAATCTATAACTCGAGAATTCCAAAGATTTGTGTACAAATAGGAATTCAGGTATAGAACACCTAGTCCCACTGCCCTCATTCTAATGGACAGGTGAATATAACTATCCAAATAGTAGATAACCTAATGAAAAAGAGGTACAGCAAAACTATATGAATTATCGCCTTGCACTTTTGGAATAAAAGCATACTCAGTTGCTGAGGGGCACAAGGTTGAAAAGCAGGTTATCTATTTCATTTACATTGCTAATGCATAAAAATCAATACAAGTAAAGGAAACAAAAATCAGGAGAGACAAACATTTTACTACGACAGAAACTGCAGAGGAGTGCCAGATTTACACAAAGTAAAAATCCAAAAGACATGGGTGAATCTGCAGCCTGAAGCTGATGGCGGAAAAGCAACTGAACGAAGGTTCTGTGCAGTTCACGGGAAAAATGGCAAGCTGTACATAAGAAATTATAGGGATCTGCAAAAGAGAGAAATGTCAAAAATCAAAAAGAAGAGCAAGCAGAATTATTTCAGCCAACTTTGATGCAAGAAAACAGAGTGTGTTAAAACTGTGGCAGTGCATTTGCAAAGAGACTCCTGAAGTTGGATTCTCAAAGTAATGTTTTAGTTGAAAAGGAACTACCCATATAGCAACAACAAATGTTTAACATAGAGAGTCTTGTCAGATTCTTTATATATGGTGAAGCATCAAAGAAACGGTATATATATTCTTATATATAGACTGTTCCAGGCTTTATAAAGATTCTAAGGACTAAAAAGTTACATTATTATAAATACAGTTTTAGTACTTATGTTTCATATTGCTGTAAGTTGCTCATGACATGAATTGTATTGTGATTAGTGTAACAATGCATGGTATCAAATTAACATAGGTATTTTATAGGCTTTGTAAAGAGGGGTGTATAGTGATATATACTTCTAAATGATAATGAACTAGATAGAGTCATTAGAATTCCATATCTTGCACACAACTTCCATAGGGTTTAAAACGTTTGTTTTGGTACGTTATTTATTAAGCAATTTGACATGACAGCTTCTCTAGTAAGTCCCCCCAGCTAGGACTGAATGATGTTATTAAGTCAGAAACTAGGTAAAATCATTCATTTTCTAAGAGAGACTTAGAGGTTGAGAAGAGTACAATAAGAAAAATGTTGGGAAGGAAAGTAGCTATGTACAAAGCTAAGATTTGGATAGGAATTTTTTTAAGGAGTGTTTGAACAGGTAAGCCGTAGGGATTGTTCTGATGTCTTCTGGATTATATTCCAGGCTTTGGCCACAGTGTCAGAGTTTAAACTATGCCATATTGACTTTGAGTTCATAAATTGCAAGGAGATTTTTTTTCAGAAGAGCACAGGGGAAAGTATGAAAGGTGATGGTCAAGATTAGTACTGATAGCTTGACATGATGTTTTAAATACTACAGTGGATATAAAAAACGTACACACCCCTGTTAAAATGCCAAGTTTTTGTGATATAAAAAAAATAGACCACAATAAACCATTTCAAAACTTTTCCCACCTTTAATGTCAACTATAACCAGTACAATTCAATTGAAAAACAAACAAATCTGTTAGGGGGAAAAATATAAAAAATGAAAAACATACAATACGTTGGTTGCATGAGTGTGCACACCCTTAAACTAATACTTTGTTGTGTGTGCACACCCTTAAACTAATACTTTGTTGAAGCACCTTTTGATTTAATTACAGCATTCAGTCTTCTTGGATAGGAGTCTATCAGCATGGCACATCTTGACTCGGCAATATTTGCCCACTTTTTTTTTTGCAAAAGCGCTTCAAATCTGTCAGATTGCAAGGGCATTTCTTGCGCACAGCCCTCTTCAGGTCACCCCACAGATTTTCTATTGAACTTAAGTCTGCATTCCAAAACTTACATTTTCTTCAGGTGAAGCCATTCTTCTGTTGATTTGGATGTATGCTTGGGGTCACCGTCATGTTGAAAGGTGAAATTCCACTTCATTTTCTGCTTTCTAGCAGACTGCTGAAGGTTTTGGGCCAAAAGTGACTGGTATTTGGAATGGTTCATAATTCCCTCCACCTTGACTAAAGCCACAGTTCCAGCTGAAGAAAAGCAACCCCAAAGCATGATACTGCCACCACCATGCTTCACCGGTGGGATGATGTTCTTTTTGTGATTCAAAGTGTTGTTTTTGCGCCAAATGCACCTTTTGGAATTGTGGCCAAAAAGTTCAACCTTGGTCTTATCAGACCATAACACATTTTCCCCACAAGCTTTTGGGAGACGGTGTATTGTTTTGCAAATTTTAGCCGGGCCTGGATGTTTTTCTGTGTAAGAAAAGGCTTACTTCTTGCAACCCTACCCCATAGTCCAGACATATGGAGAGTATGGGAGATTGTTGTCACATATAGTATACAACCAGTACTTGTCAGAAATTCCTGCAACTCTTTCAGTGTTGCTGTAGGTCTCTTGGGAGCCTCCTTGACTAGTTTTTGTCTTGTCTTTTCATCAATTTTGAAGGGACGTCCAGTTCTTTGCAACATTACTGTTGTCCCATATTTTCTCTACTATTTGATGACTGTCTTCACTGTGTTCCATGGTATATCCAATGCTGTGGATATTTTTTTCTACCCTTCTCCTGACTGATACCTTTCAACAATGAGATCCCTTTGATGCTTTGTAAGTTCTCTGCAAACCATGGCTTTTGCTGTAACAGGCAACTGAGTAAATGTCAGGAAAATCCTACTAGGACAGCTGAACTTTATTTGGGGTTAATCAGAGTCTCGTTAATTGATGGCAGGTATGCACCCAAAAAGACTGAATGCTGTAATTAAATCAAAAGGTGCTTCAACAAAGTATTAGTTTAAAGGTGTGTACACTTATGCAACTAGCTTATTGTACATATTTTATACTTTTCCCCTAACAGATTTGTTTGTTTTTTAATTGAATTGTACAGGTTGTAGGTCACATTAAAGGTGGGAAAAGTTTTTAAATTATTTATTGTGGTCTCATTTTTTTAAATCACAAAAACCTGGCATTTTAACAAGGGTGTGTACACTTTTTATATCAACTGTAGGTTGGTCCCTTCTATTTTTTTTTTATCACTGACCTATCATCAGTTTTATCGCTATTCCTTTTTATAGTTACATACATCCAAAAGTCCCTCTTCCCAACTACTCACAGAAGACTCAGAGGCCAGGTGTGCCCTTGGCTTTATTGAAGTAATTAAAATATAAAGAAAAACAGTGAGATATGGTGTCTAGTATGCTTAGAAAAAAAGCCCTTCTGACACAAAACGTGCCAACGTATTCCTCACAAAAAAGTAGAATCTCAACTAATATACTTTAGGCAGAAGCAAGTACCTTTAGTAATTAAACTATTCTGGAAGGAAATAAAACAAATCACTAGAAACACAATTAACTCTTCTCCAGCTACTAACACTGAAACTACTTTAAATTTCAATATTGCAAACAGCTTTAAATCCCTCCTAACTTCATCTATCCATTTATTACTGACTTTTGCTAACTCCAACTCCATTCCACATTACTTCCAATCAATAAAACAAATACCATAAGCTCATCTCATGTCTACCTCCCTTCCAGAATATGCAACAACTTACCACTTTTCTAAAATATCTGAAAATGACACCAAAAATATGTAAAAAAAAAACTTAACCATTCCTTGGCCAAACTCAGCCCTTTATACCCCACATTCCTCAAAAATGTATTACTGCCAACAAATTATTTCCTATCTAAGCATTTCTTTTATGTATGTAAAAAAGCTCTTCATCCATAGGCACATGGTCTTTCCTGTTATGGGATCACAGATCCTAACCATGCTAACAGATATCTACTTGCAGCACAACTGGCTTATTCATATCATAGTTGGCACAGCAATGAGTAAGTAGTTGTTTAAACATTTCAAAAGTTTTATATTGTACATAATTTCACTTCCAGGCTATATCCCACTCTAACCACATTCTTAAAGGTATAGATATCCCTGACATTTTTTTCTTCTCTTTGCTCCACTATCCGTCAATCAGCCAACTCCTAGGCAATCAGTCCATTTGCTCCCCTTCACTACGACAAGGGTTGACTGAAAGGGGCCCTCATTCCATAGCTGGCCTTAGGCATAGGCCAACTAGTCAGCCGCCTAGGGCGCCACTCAAGCAGGGGTGGTTTTCCAGTATTTATTTATTTTTTTTTGTTTTAAAGAATGGTTTCTTTAAAATGCGTTGAATGAAAACAGGAAAACCAGAAGAGTAAGATAACCTGTGAGAAAAATAAAGAAAAGAAGTAATCTGGATGGTTTAGGTAGCCCAGGATGAGGGCACTGCTGGTGTGTGTGTCTGTGTGTGTGTGTGTGTGGGGGGGGGGGGGGACTCTGTGCAGCCCTTCTGCCTAGGCCACCAGCTGCCCCAAGGCCAGCCTTGCCTCATTCCAATAGCCATTCAGGGTGTTTTGAGATTTTTATGTGCTGCCCTAACCCTGGCATGTACTCAGTGAAACACTGGGAAGGGGACATACACTGGGCTGCAGTACATGGTATCCTATCACTTCCACAAGGGGTGTGTCCTCTCAGGCAGCCCTGTTCCGCCTCCTGAAGTATGAGTGGTGATTTACTTGGTCTCTACCAGGGAAATGTCACCACTCAGTACGCCCCCAGGTATGTACTTCCCTCCCCCTGGAAGTCACCAACCCATGACCCTAAATTCTGCCCATCTAGTTCCTATAATGCCAGAACCACCAGTCAAACCCTGGTTTCCTTATCTGCAGTTAGGACTCTGCCCTCTGTGCTATGGAGTCAGGCACATGCCAGATATATTAGATTCAAGTTCTACACGATCATGCATCATTTGTAATACCTGCTTGCCTTTTGGCTTTGGCATTTGCTTGCATTTTTTTATGGATCAGGTTTCAGGGCACCTAACCTTAAAATATGACACACATATTTCATACCTGTCACTTTGTTTTTACATTTGCAATTGTGCAGCCTTAATCTATTTAGTAACTGTCACAATTTTTCATTATCCTCTCCCTGTGCCTCATACTACACTAACAGATCACAGCTAAGTTTACAACACCATCCAAGCATTTAATTGCATGAGCAACAATTTACAATACCTCTGATGTTGATGAAACACCCAAGTTAAAGGCATATTGAAAAGTTTCTATTTAAAAAACAGGAATATGTACAAACAATGACAGAGTGAATATGTAGTGCGGTATTGGAAATATCACATGTTGGGGCACATAAGGAAAAACTATCTAGACAGTAACTATAATGACAACTTTAACTGACCTGTACCTTCAATACTTTCTTTGCTACAGTACATTGTCTCGTGGCCTTCTCTTTCATAACCATTATTTTTTAAAATGTATTTCTTGTGTCTGTCTAATTATTTGATGAGTTATCTTACACAGCTCCTTTTCATCAGTTAATGCTTTGAAATGTGCAGCATTCTCTGCACACATGCACAGCTTTTGAGAAGCCTAGGTCTAGTTTTCTCAGCTGCCTGCACTTTGTTTTGTAACTTCTTATAAATTATTATTCTGTGTGGCAGGTAATGTATAGGATTAAGGATATAAACTGTTAATCTACCCCGTATAATCCAGGTTTTAATTCTCTTAGTCTTAATTTGCCTATTGTGTGGCTCTGATTAAGTCATTTAATCAGACAATGCTCTGGACAGTGTCTGCAAAATGACCATAGAGATCAGTGCTCAAACTAAGTTACAAAAATCGACATAAATACGTACAATCCTGTCTGTTATAAGAGAATTATGCAACTCACCAAATTCACAGTCATTAGCTCTATGATTTTTTTCAGCTCAGTAACACATGGATCTAGAGCATGTTTAAGACCGTATTTTCTCTTATAAGGTGCAAATGTCTAATAAATAGCATTTTTCTCTGCAGAGGCAGCAATAACTGACTTTTTTTCCAGCAGAGTGCTGCTGTTTTACTTCTCCTCATAATGAAAACAGAGTTAGGTACATTTGTGGCTTCTCCCACAGTGTCATTTGCACAAAAGGTTGCACACTCACCTTTGGTGCAAGAGGCTGTGGGTTCTATTCCCACACCAGGTAAATGAATTGCTGACACTGCAGTGCAGCATAAGGTGGGTTCCTTCAGATGACATGTTAAACCAGGGTCCCATCTGCTTGAGCTGATGGTAGCTCAGGTGGACATAAAAGATCTCATGGTACCTATTGAAAGCAGTATGGGTCCTTTACTTAACAAAACATATAACAAACATTATTTACATTTTACAAGTACATATATATATATATATATATATATATATATATATATATATATATATACGCATTTGCTATTTATCATTTTTCTTATAACATTTTCATGGTTAGTCTTCCATAACTGACCCCCACTCCTCCTTTCATAACCATAATCTAATTTTTTGCAGTACACCTGCCAAAACCCATTACCATTAAAAAAAAATTAATTCAATCTTTCATTCAAAATGACCCACAGTACATAAAATAAATGATCTACCTTTCTCACATATCCTTTATTCTTGTTCTTATAATATCCATACATAATCATATTCCTATCTGCATTGTCATTAACATTCGCAAAAAAATTTCTTCAGACTTCTTACAGTTTCGCCACTCTAACATTTAAAAAAATACTTACTTTTCTCTTCCTCCCTACAAAATAAACGCACTCTTTCAACGTTCTTTTTTATATGATCTATTTCCCTTTACCAGTAACTTATTTTTTACCAGTCTTCACAGGAGATCCTACTGCATTAGGCATTTCATAAGATACATGCTCCTAAGTTTTGCTTCTCTCCTGAGCTAGGTTGTTGGTAACCACATGTAGACCAACATTTGACCTCTTTTTTTTTTCCTGGTCACCTGATCATTTCATGTGACATTTAAACAGTCTTGTTAGCTGATTAATCTCCTACACTCGAAATGTCATGGATTTAATTAGTTTGTCCATGTATTTTGCATTCAGCTTCCTGATTAATTTCATGTTGCTGAAATTGCATGCATTTGATTTATTTTTTCATGTATTTTTCTCTTTGTATTTACTTGCATCTTTAGCAGGGTCATAGTTGAAAAAGACATGTGGACCAGACAACATTCCTGGTTAACTAAATAAATGCCCATTCATCCAGTGTTAGTATGTAACAAGCACTTAGTTGTCCTACACACTCATCTGGCAATAAAACACAAAATGATCGTACTGAAACTGAATGGTTGCTAGGTGTTGAATATACATTAAAATAAAACAGAAAAGAAAGTGACTTAATGGTAGTGATGGTGATGTTACCTAATGTAAACCACAACCGAAAAATATAAACTTACAAGGTTCTGTCAGGATTCATTACAATTATTATGGTGAAGTTAGGTTACAGATCTGCCACAAAACAGGATACTAAAATTTACAGCAGATATGGCAATGAGAACAAGAGGATTAAAATCTCAGAGACATACTGCCTACCCCAAAAATGCATTTCACTTATTCTCAGCTAATGGCTAGGAAATGTTAAGCGTTTCTTGTGTGCTAGAATCACATGTCCTACGGCTTACGGCATGGTATGATTCACGGAGCCACATGTTTTCTTCTAACACTAAGAATACCTATACTTTGAAAAATAATTAGGCGTGCTCTCAATGACATACAGATTTATTAGGGACAGACTATGGGTCATGTTTAAACCAATGTGTGGTTCACTTGTAAAAATACAAACTGAATTTATAAGTAAGCATATACCAGAATTATTCCGACTTGGCAAGATTCAGTACTTTTGTTTTCTAGTAGGCGCAAATGAAAATGAACTAACAAAACCTCTAAGGTTTAAAGAAAATGCAAGCACAGGTTTGAGCTTTCAGTTGCTCTCCAGCTCAAAGGTAAACATGTTTAACTGACCATAGGTAATGTTGAAAAGACATGTCAAAGTAGAAAGCTTCGCTAGAAATGCTAAGAGTTATTCTAAAGTTAACAAACATGACTGCATTACAGCTATTTATCAAAGGGAAAATAATAGATTAAGCACGTTTGATTTATACTTCAGGAAATGCATGACAGGAGACGTATGATCAGCTCTGCATTTCTTCATGATATGTTCGGCACTGTTGTGTGGGTGGGCTAAAGTATCGGAGTAGTTTGAGAATATTGGGAGGGGGGCAGTCCTTTAAGTTATTTTACAACACAATGTTTCAAGACAAGCTTTGTAGATGCTAGGGATAAATGTAAAGCAACTTGTTGATCACATCCTTCTGGACAGCTGGAAGGCTGGCAGTGATGATGCATACATTTCAAAATCCTTCTTTATGGCTCCTCTCTTATCTAGACCTACCATGTGGTCCTTCATTTTACTCTAATCGGTATTCCTCAACCTCCTCTAAGGAGCTATGCATTTTAAAATAAGTCATACAATGAATTCTGCAAACGTTATCTGCAACACTCTACAAGGACACCATTCCCTCTCCTAATCTTCCCAGTAAGTGCTCAGAAAAGGTAAAATATGGGCTGGCCCAAATATACAGCTGTCCCAACAATCTTTAAGAAAGGCTTTTCAAGTATGAATCATTTGGGCAAAGCTTCAGGACTAAAAGTGTGGAACATAGATCAAGTAATTAGTCCAATACAGTGCTATGCTCTTATGCAGATAAAGCGTTGTTTCTTGCTTTGATGCCAAAACCCACAGCTGCTTCTGTGCACTGCTGTCTGTTGAAGGCTAGCAACTTGGCCAGTGCTGCTATAAAGCAGTAAATCAGTGTACAAATAAAATGAATATTGTGTTCTACTTTGAAAAGCTTCTCACTGAGAATGCATGCCTTCAGAAAGACAGCATATGAAAATGAATGACATTTATTTACTTAACCATTGTGGTGCCTATAAAGCAAAGATCCTAAAAGTGATCATTACAATTTACTCTCTGTGCTGACATGCTCAGCTAAGGGGTGAAAGAAATCTGTTTATAAGAAGCTAGAGCTGAAGAAAATTTGTAACTGCATTTACAACAACATATTCTTGAATGATTACTTGCACATTACAGGAGGCAGACTTTGCTCTCTGGGTAGCCAAAGGCAGACAGGTGATGTTGGAAAATGGACAATGGAAAAAGTTATCTTTCGCTACACTCCATCACACCATCCTTTTGGGACAGCAGGGGATTTTGTTAAACCATTCCTGTTAGCTATACCCCACTCCGGAAGGCATCTACCTCATTAAGTGCAATGTCACACCTCTAGCAGCCTACAAACATCTTGCATTCTAGAGCAGTTCCTGAAAAATAACCATAACAAGGATAAGCTAAACAAAAGTAAATATTTTTGTGAACAATAAAAGCTATTTAAACTGTACAAATTGCAATGTCAGTTAGGAGTATTCTTTGAAACAGTAATAGTGCATTCATAGTCTTCCCATAAATTATATAATATATTATAATGCACACAAAACCAAAATTATATTTTTGCTAAACTTTCACAAACTATTTGTAATATCTTGGAAAAGTACAGTTTTGTACCTACCATAAATGTAGATGTTCGAAGATCCACATTGCTGCAGTCCTTACACTTGGGTAGTCCGCTGTCCTCGGTCGGCCCGAATATCAAAGTATAAGGCTGACGTCGGTCAAGGCGCATTAGACTGACATCAGGACGTCAGGGTACAAATGCGCATGACCGACGTCATATCCTCAGTCTTTTCTTGCCCCAGATGTCAGAAGACCCTAAAAGAAAGGTCAAAACCAAAAGACAGCAAACCACCAAGCAACCACCCTGCACTAACAATATGTACAATATATACAATAAATACAATATTTACAACCCACCCCACACAACCACCTCTAAAAACAGAGGGGAAGGAGGGAGGGTAAATTGGACTGCAGCAATGTGGATCTTCGAACATCTACATTTATGGTAGGTACAAAACTGTACTATGTTCTTCATCTCACATTGCTGCAGTCCTTACACTTGGGTAGAATCCCAAAGCAGAGGTAAGGGAGGATGGCAAAACTATAAAGCAGCAGGAGCTGCCAAAATGCCCTGTAAAATAGCAGTGGCAAAACCAGCCCTAGATTTAGAGTAAAGTGGAAGGTGATAATGCTTAGAGAAAGTATGCACTGAACTCCAAGTAGCTGCCTCCAAAATATCCTTAGTTGCCACCCCCCTTAAAAAAGCTGTTGAAGTGGCAGTAGCCCTAGTGGAATGAGGCCTAATCCCAGCTGGAATCTCCTTACCATGATGGGAATAACAGAAAGCAATGCAAAACCCAATCCACTTAGAAATAGTTTGTTTTGACACAGGCTTGCCCTGAGAACTCAAAGCAAAAGAAAGAAATAACTGCTGAGACTGCCTGAACCCTTTAGTCCTACTCAAATAATAACGCAACTGCCTGTGTACATCTAAAGTGTGCAAAATCTTTTCCCCTTTATTTTGGGGATTTGCATAAAAAGTAGGCAAATGAATAGTTTGGTTTAAAGCCACACTAGAAACCACTTTAGGCATAAAGGAAGGATTAGTACGCAAAGATACCCTATCCTTATGGAAAATTAAGAAAGGCTCAACTGCCATAAGGGCCTGTAATTCAGAAACCTGTCTTGCAGAGGTAATGGCCAACAAAAAAGCAGTCTTCCAAGATAAATATTTCAACTCAGCAGTAGCTGCAGGCTCAAAAGGTTGTAGAGTGAGTTTCTCCAACACAAAATTGAGGTCCCAAGCAGGAGTAGGAGCTCTATGTGGGGGTCTTATATTCTTTGCCCCTCTAAGAAATTGCTTGAACAAAGGATGAGAAAACAATGGTGGGTCACAGTCATAGTGAGCAGAAATTGCTGCAGCATGAACCTTAATAGAAGAGAAGGACAAACCTTTGTCCAGTAACTCAGTAAGATATTGAAGAGCCACACTTAAATTAGGCTCAGAAACATCAAAGTCCTTTGCTGCACTCCAAAATAAAAATCTTGAGCCAGAATCAGGCAATCGTCCAAATAAGGATAAATCTGTATTCCTTTTAGCCTGAAGAAAGCTATCACTGGAGCCAGAACTTTTGTAAACACTCTGGGCGCAGTAGATAAGCCAAAGGGCAATGCAGAGAACTGATAATGAGAAGTTCCAGCCCGAAAACGCAGATACTTCCTGAAACTTAGTCTGATAGGAACATGAAGGTAAGCCTCCTTGAGATCCAGAGTTACCATCCAGTGATCTTTGCCCAGCAGAGGTAAAAGCTGTTGTAACGTCAACATTTTGAACTTGGGAATGTCCAGATAAGTGTTGAGGATAGATAAATCCAAAATTGGTCTCCACGTGTTCCCCTTCTTTGGTACTAGGAACAGGCGAGAGTAAAATCCTAGGCCCACTTCTGGCAGAGGGACCGGCTGTATGGCCCCTATTTGAAGTAGCAGAGAAATTTGTTTGTGAGCCTCTATTCTTTGTTGAGGAGGAACGTCTGGCATGCCTTTGAAAGGAGGCAAGGTATGGAAATAAAACCTGTAACCTTTGTGTATGATATCCAATACCCATCTGTCTTGGGTAATTAAACTCCAATTTTCCTTGAAAAGTGCCAACCTTCCTCCCAAAGGTGCTGCCAGACGAGAAGGCTCTGGCAGCTGAAAAGGTAGGTCATTGGGCCTGTTTACGAAAGGACTGACCCCTGCCCTCACCCAAAGACTGTGCAGGTGAACTCCTGTTCTAGGCCTGAAAGCCCTGAGCTCTGCCCCTACCACGTCTAGATCTACCCCTAGACTGGGAATCATAAGAAGGATACGTCCACCCCTTGGTAGGCCAATTCCTACTAAACTTCGGAGGCTGAACCTGCAAAAAATCTTTAACAGTCTGCATAGACTTAGCCTTGTCTTCCATTTTCTTTAAGACTGCCTCCACAGGTGACCCAAACAACACATCAGACTGTAAAGGAGCATCTAAAATCCTTGTCTTAACATGGTCAGATAAATTCTGATCCCTCAGCCAGGCGTGCCTGCGGAGAACTGACCCAGTGGCAGCCACCCTAGATGAGGCCTGTACAGCATCAAAACCACATTGCAAAGAATGCTTACCCACCTGTTCCGAAACATGCACCAAATCCTGTAATTCCTTACACTCAATACCTTCCGCCAGAGCATCTACCTTAGACTTCAATTGAGAAAGTAGATAGTTTTGGTATTTCAACATGTGAAACTGGCAATTCAAAGCCCTCATAGCTAAGGTGGAATAAGTATAGACTTTCTTTCCCCATCTATCCAAAGCCCTGGCCTCTTTATCTGGAGGAACCGGATTTTTTTACAACAGAAGCCTTGACACCCTTAGGCCCCTGACTAACAGTTTCTGGGTCCGCCCTAGGACTCTTAAAAGATATTTATGAGCTTCAGGCACCCTGTAATACCTATCCGGTTTAACAGGAGCAGGAGGCACAGAATCAGGATTAAGAGAAGCCTCTGCAAACACATCTTCCACAACATCCAGAACAGGAGGTATAGCCAAAGGCCTATGCTGGGGTAAAAACAAAAATTCCCTAAGCCTTTTCCTGGAATCAGAGAAGTCCTGACCTTCCCACTTAAAATGCTCCCTCATGGAATGAAGAGTCTCTGAAAAAGAAAAATCCTCTGGAGGAGAAGCTGAAGGAGTAGAATCATCCACATCAGAATCAGAATAAGGAGAATACTCCTGCAAGTCTTCAGTCGAAGACTCTGAAACATCGAAGCCTGCTCAAAACTTCCCAACTCTGGTTCCACCCTAGGCCTCTTATCAGGAGGGGGCAAAGAACCTCTAATTAAAGTAATTAAATCTTCTGCCATTTTGAGCATGTGCTTCTTGGGCACAGACCCTGATGAACTAGGAGTGACACCAACAGAAGCTAAACCTGGCCTGCCTCTGGGAGAAGCCTTGGAAACAGAAGGAGAGGGCCTAACCACCCTAGGAAGGGAGGGGAGTACAGTAACCTGAGAAGCCCCTTCAGCCTGACCTGCCTCCTGAGAGGCCACATCCTGCAATAACAAAGTCTCCCCTTGGGACTCCAGAGAAACCTCCGGCGGAACCCCCGGTTCCACCGACACCACCAAAGAACCGGCGTCCGGTACGGACGACTCTTCCTGCCTGGGCTTAGCTGCTTTGTCTTTGCGCTTCTTCGAAGAAGCGGACGCCGGAGCATCCGACGGGATATTATAATTGCACCGCTTCCCGAAGACTAACCTGGCACAATCTAACCTTCGCTTTATAGTGCGCTTATTGAACCTAGCACAAAAGCGACACCCAACAACGTCGTGCTCAGGCCCCAAACAAGGAATACACAAAGTATGATAATCTCTATGCGGTATCTGTTTCCCACAAGAAATACAGTTATTCACTTTTTCTGACATCCGGTAAACCACTGAGGCAAGAAAAAACTAAAATATTCCCCAACGGGGTACTTAGCCAACTTTGACTCGGTCTGAAACTCCGAATTCGAAAAATTTCAGAACGCCGAACGGCACTTGCAACGCTGCTTCTGCATCGGACCATGCGGCAAAAAAGACTGAGGATATGACGTCGGTCATGCGCATTTGTACCCTGACGTCCTGATGTCAGTCTAATGTGCCTTGACCGACGTCAGCCTTATACTTTGATATTCGGGCCGACCAAGGACAGCGGACTACCCAAGTGTAAGGACTGCAGCAATGTGAGATGAAGAACATCTGTATAACCTAAACATATGTTATTAGAACATTTTTATGAACTAGACATATATTTTCATATAAGAAATTAATCTACAAGCACATGTTTATTGATATATTTACAGAAATATGAAAAAAAACATACACTTAATTAAATAATTGCATAACACTGAATATGTTTCAAGGTTTGCAACTTACAGTGTAAATCTGAAAGAAAGCCTTCTTTATTATTCAAGGTTTCACCTGATGTCACGCAAGAGTTTGTAAGTCACTTATTTTTTGAAGTATTAAGTACATTTAGAAATAGTTTATTTTCATAATTACTAACAAACAGCTAGCAAAATATCAGGTATAGTGTGATATAAATGAACACTGACAATTAATTTTCATGTCTCCCTACATGGCATATCATGTCATACTCTTCAATAGCATGTAATGTTCTCTGAATGAAAATATGAACATAAATATAAAAACACGAACAATAATTAAAGTGATTCATTTCTCTACTGCGGGACATCCTAGATTAACAACCTTGCTGTAATCTTGCTAATAACTCATTGCACTTTCTACAAAAAAGGCTTGAATGAGCTAGTGATGAAATCAAAATTTAAACTCTGCTTACAGCTGCCTGTTTGTCTAGCTCTCTCTCCAGTGATGCTTCAAAATGTTAATGATTCACACATTCCTCCAATAAACTACAATGCAACTGTCATACATATACAGTGCACTACAGTAAATAGGACTTGTCACCAGTACTCTGCAAGAACTCTAGAATCCCCGCCCCATCAGAGCAAAGGTATTCAGGAAAGGTGCAGAAAGCCAAACAGTGGCTTTTGTTTTATTCACTGTACTGCCTCATCCTTATTTACCACACCTTCTTAGCTTTACCTGTGTTTGCTCCTCCCTTATCTTACAGGTATCATACTTAGGGCAGCTTAAGCATCCTACATTTTCTTTTCAGTGATTCTATAGTTAATAACCAAAAATCTCACATTTACGGTCATACGCTGAGAACCTGACTCTTAACATTATCACACTCCCTTACAGGAAACACCTCTTCCTTAATGGTTTCACTAGCCGGGGTACTCTCCTTATGACCCATTTGACATATGTGAGCAATTGGTGAAATAGACCAAATGCTGCACTGACTCCATGCCCCCCGCCCAAAAAAAAAAAACTGTACTGACTCTACTAATACCATTCAATAGCACTGGAAAAGATCAGAAAGGTGTTTTGTATCAGTTTATATCTATACCCCACTGTAACCACAGCATTTGCCTTCAGCACCCACAGTGCCAGTTCATTCCTATCCCTACTATAACCCACAGTCATCAAAGCTACTTACATTGCATTCTCTAATCAGAATATGAAGGAGTAACTGAATTATTAACAGCATGTAGCAATATAGTTTCTGTCTTCCTTACTTCTGCTTAGCCCACCAATACAGGCAAGCTGCTGGCTGACCTTTCCAGCCCTCAAGCCAGTTAATGAACGAGGCCTACTAGCACAGTAGTCAAGAGAAGAACTCCTTATTCCATTAGTTCTGTTAAAACAGTCAGCTCTTCTGTATGCGATTCATCATCTTAACTCCAAAACTCAAAAACTAAAATGCAGGGAAATCTGAAGTTTGAGTATACTTTCAAAAATATCAAATACTAAGAACTGCAAACTGTGATGTTATGGCACTATGGTACAGGGAGTAAGAAGCTATACTGATACTTAACTTTTTCTGTTTGCACCTATATCAAAGCTGTGCCTTCAGTTTGGAAAAAGTCAGGACTGCATATGACATGACATTACAATACTGTCTCAATGGCCTACATGAAAAACTCTTTACATTGTGGTGATGAATGATGTATGAACATGGTGGGCATGTTGCTGCTGTAACAACAGCACATGTAAAAAGCATGTCTGCATTACAGATGGCAATGTAAACAGTATCACAGCAACATGGTTACAATATTAGTGTCTGCTGATTCTGTAAAGGTACACCCAAACTTCATACTTTCCACTCTGTAGCTTTTAATCTGTCATAGTTTATGAAGGTAAAAAACGTACAGTGCATAAAAACAGTAAAATCTTGTCTCATGTAAGCAATGCTTTTGAACACAACCATCTAACCTACTAAAAGCTTGTTAAAACTTGAGCACATTACCAAATCTATAACAGATCTCTCACATCAATTCAATGGGAAAGGAGAAAGGAGATTTTATCGGTAACTATTTGAAATGTCCTGACCCCCTAGACTGTGTCCCGATACACAGAGAAAGAATGGCTGAAAAAACAGACTTACATATATTAATTCTGAGATAGTCATTTCCAGGAATATTTCCTTTTCTCCAAGGTATGGGGATCTCAGAGTTGTATATATAAGTTCAGAAGGAGTGGATGGTTTGCCCACCCCCACCCTCCCAATGAAGGTTTATAGAAGAACAATGTTTGAGATCAGCTCTTCTTCATTTTCAGTCTTTGTTTTCTTTTTTTCCCAGCATGTTGGCAGTCAGCATTTTTACTGCCAATATTTCAAATGGGAGCCAATGTTATCAATAGGGATGACTACAAGTATGGGTACAGAACAGGCAAGAGGGGGTTAAAATTTATTACAGAAAATAAGCAAAGGAACCAAGGTACTGGAAGCAAATAACTAGGGAGGGAAAAATCAGAGCGGGATAAAGCCAAGCATAAGTTTGAACTGTGGGTTGGAAATGATCTTCCCTACCAGAAATTGATAACAGAGTAAATAGGCACAGAAAAAGGGAGAGGAAAGTGCTAAATGAAAGATGAGCTCTGGTTGAGTTTATAGTTGAGTGTAGTAAACAAACAAAAAAAAAAGATAATTAGTAGGGCATAAAAAATAATGCATGATAACTATACAAATCAATCAAAAGTCAGAAAAGGCATAGAAAATGAGAATGGAAAGGCAATAAACAAAGAAACAATGAGAGGATATTTGTATGGCTCCTAAGTATTCATAAAAACATAGAAGGCAGACAGCACCACCCCAACCTAAACATATGCCTGAAACTCTGGCCATAGCACCCATTAGTTCAGTAAGTAAAGCTCGCCAGAGCAGGGGGGCTATGTCTCGTCCATTCGGTCAACTACAGAGCCCACACAAGGCAGGGGGAGGGAGGGGTGGTTGAAGACAAATGAAAAGCAACAAATCAGATGGAACAATATGGTGAGTACATAACTTTTTTATCTGAAGTTGCTGTTTTCATCCGGTCTTCAATCTGTGGGACAGAGTCCCCAGCTACCAAAGAGCCCTGGGAGGTCCTCATTGAAGGATGTTCTGGAGCAAGGCTGAGCCAAAGGATGCCCTGCCTCTGGAAAAAGATCCAATTTGTAATGAGAGAGAAATGTATGGGACGACACGCAGACAGCTGCAGAACAAATATCATTAAGGAAACCTTAGCCCAAAAGGCGGCAAAAGTAGCTACAGACCTGGTGGAATGTGCCGAACATGACCTGGTGGAGATAATCCTTTGGCTCAATAGGCCAACAAAATGTACTCTGAGATCCATCGAGTGATGGTCACTTTTGAGAAAGGTTTTCCCAACAAGGGCTTAGAAAATGAAACAAAAAGTTGATCAGACTTACAAAAGGATTTGTTCTACACAGAAAAAAGCACAATTGCCTGTGAACATCATTCAAATGCAATTTATATTCTCCTTTATTCTGGAAGCTTGGGAAGAAAACAGGAAAATGAATAACCTGGCTAATATTAGAATCTGATGCCACTTTCAGAAGGAATGAGAGATAGGGAAACCCAATCTTTACGAAACACCATATAAGGGGGGCTTGACAGATAAGGCATGGATCTCTGAAACTCTCTTGGCTGAAGTAAAGGCAACCAGAAAAGCAGTCTTCCAAGACATGAACTGTCAACTGTAGCTGCTTGTTCGAAAGGTGGAGAAAGCACAGCTTGTAGTACCAGGATAAGATCCCAAGGGAGCATTGGTTCCTTGACTGGAGGCCTAAGTAAAAAGGTACCTTTCAAAAAGGCTTTACAATGCTTGGAAGAAGCCAAGGAAGCTGAATTCTCTCCTATATGAAAATTAGGAATCGCTGCCAACTGTACCTTTACCATAGAAAACTGGCACCATGATTGAAAATATCCACCAAAAACTCCAAAATGGTGGGAACTGGAGCAGTAAAGGGGTCCAGATCATACGGAGAAAAGACTTGTGAGCCTCTACCAAAATCTTCTTGACAGGAGAAGACAGCCCTGACTTCCCATCATTGGAATTGGAGCAGCCAAGCTGTGAGCTTCAGGCTGACTAAATCTGGGTGTGGGATCCCTGAGGGATGGGTGATCAGATTCGGGACCGGATACACTTGTCCAAGGAGGACACACTGCATGAGACCACAGAGAGGGGAACCAAACTTGGTGAGGCCAGAAGGGGGCAATGAGGATCACTAAGCTCAGCCATCGAGCTTTTTGAATAAATTTTGGAATCAGAGGGAGTGGAGGATAAGCACGCAATAGACCGGAGGGCCAAGCATGAACTAGAGCATCTCTGGGAGACTCACCTGGAGGGGGGTTCAAAGCAAAAAACTTGCTGCGCTTCTCGTTGGAAGGAGAGGCAAAGAGATCGCAGCAAGGCTGACCCCACTTTAGAAAGATTTGTTCTGCTAATGAAGGATTCAGAGACCACTCATAAGGCATCAGAACAGATCTGCTGAGCCTGTCTGCCAGTATGTTGGACCTCCCCAGAATGTGCTTTGCCACCAGAAACTGGCTGGAGATCACCCACTCCCACAATCTCATGGCTTCGCAACAAAGGGGGTAAGATCTGGTTCCCCCGTTTGTTGATGTACAAGACCACAGACATATTGTCTGTCTGAATGGCAATCATCCCTTGGGGAAGATGGGCATGAAGAGCTTGCAACACCAACAGAACTGCCTTCCTCTCCAGGACACTGATATGCAGATGGGTCTCTACAGAAGATCATGTGCCTTGGACTGTCCTTCCCATGCAATGCCTGCCACCCGAGCAGGGAGGTGTTTGTGGTCACTGTGATCCTGGGGGCGGGAAGGATGAATGGACGACCCAGAAGAAGATGCAGAGAATGAGGCCACCAGAGGAGCAAATCATTGCAAGGTCGAAATAACCAAACCAGATGAGATAAGGGCAGGGCTAGCAATGACCACTGAACCGTTAGACCCTCATATGAAGACGAGCCATTAGAATAAGGATGATTGTGGCCGCCATGGACCCAAACGCCTGAAGAACTGAATCCGCAGGGGGACACTGGGCTTGAACAATGTAAGAAACAGGATGTCGGAGGGATAACAGTCTGTTCGGAGTTAGAAACATCTTGCTTTGAATAGCATCTATGTGAGCCCCAATGAAGTTGAGAACATGTACTGGTTCCAACTGGGACTTGTTCAGATTTATGGTTATGCCTAGATGGTTAGCAGTCTTGAGAAGAAGATAACTGGCTTGACACAGTCAATGCCTGGAGGGAGTGGAAAGGAGCCAATCATCTAGGTACGGGAAGACTTTGAACCCTGCAGGCACAGGTGAGCCGCCACTACTGCCATCGCTTTGGTGAACACCCTGGGGACAGTGGTGATACCAAAGGGGGAGGGCACTCTGAACTGATAACAACTGGCTCCCAGCTGGAAGAAGAGGAGCCTTCAAGAGTGCCTGTCCATCTTGATGTGATAGTATGCATCTTGGAGGTCCACCAACCACATCCAGACATTTATCAGCAGAAGGGGCAGAATAGATTGGAGAGCGATTAGGGTGCAGACTCAGCGACCTCTTTGACTAGGTCCCGCTGCAGTCTGATGACATGTGCCATGTAATTCAGTGCAGGCAATGCCAACATGGCTGAGGTGCAAGTCCACTTCCCAAAATGGTCCGCAGCACTTGACTCTCAGACCGGCTGATAGACCGAAGAGCTCTCCTGAGTGAACTCTTTCTTGGTGTCTGACATAACCACCATGGCATCTACCGAGGATCTCTGACCACAGTTGCCTGTCTGACGGAGTGCTGAGAACATTGTCCTAGTACTTGGGGATAGGGTCAACCGTGTCCAGCTCCTTCTATCCCCTGGATGAAATTATATTCACAAGAGCATCCACAGGGGGGGACACCCAGGAGGTAGAGGGTCCTGTGCCAAATGCCTCCAGGAACACAGACTCATCCAGGTTGGGTTTTTGGGTAGACCACTCCCCTATGTTGGTGCAGGAATTCCATGATGTGTCCGATCATCTGGGGTGATCGGGGAGAACCCTCCACTTCCTCCAAGTCAGTGTCTTCTTTGAGGGACTTTGGTGGGGAGTCCAAGTGTCTCCTTTCGCAAAAGAGAATGGAACCAGACCCACCGTCCTCTGCGTCAAAGGGGGAGCCGGATCCAAGCCTCCAATGGCCAAAACTCCGAGTGGAAGGGCCAACTCCAAAACCTTGAAGCCAACACCATCCCCTCGGATCCGGCACCAAGGCCTTGGCTCTGAGAGTTGGATGCCTCCAACAAAGTCACAGCCAATCCACTCAGGTCAATAGTCAGTATCGAGGTACCTGGGACCACTGGCGCCGACCACCCCCATGCCAGGAAACCTCAGACCCAATGGTTCCCAGCTAGTCTGCATGCTCCCAGCCCTGGAGTGAGAGGGGGCAGGCAAGAATCCCATCTGGATTTGAGTCCGGATAAACCTCCGCATCATCCTGTCCACCTCGGCTACAGAAAGACTACAGGTGGACCGAATGGAAGAAGCCACTGACTCGGGTCTGGAGTGGCACTGAGGGGAGGCAGAAAAGGGTGAATGGCCCCAGGAAATCTCCGGCTCTGGTGAAAAACACAGAGACCAGAGTCAAGGCGAGCCTCGGGTCTGATCCGGCTGAGACTTTGCTGGGAGGTTCCTTGAGAGACGCGTGGTCAGGGGACCACTTTTTAGACCTTTTTCGGTCTTTGGGATGAGACATCTTTGGAGGAGGTTGAGTCCCAGAAGCTGGGGTGGAAGAAGAAGGGGCAGCAGCCTCTGAAGGAAGGAGGCCCTTAACAATTAACGTGTCCCTTCTGTCGATCAACGCGCAGAAGTTGAAACCCATGCAGATCAAACAGAAAGTACAGTTTTGTACCTACCATAAATGTAGATGTCCGAACTGGATAGCATCTGCAGTCATAACAACTGGGTTGTCCTGTCGTCAGGCAGCCCTTCGGTCGGCCGGATTCCAAAGTCCGGGTCCGGCTTCGGCTGATGTCGCACTTCACCCGACGTCATCTCTGCTGGTCTTCGGGTATAAAGGCATCAGCCGACGCCATTTTCTTCAGTGTTTCTTGCCCCAGATGCCAGTTGCCCTCTTGGAAGGCTAAATTTTGGGTAAAAATGCCAATGTTTCCCAAAGGATAGAAGGCAAACACAAAAAATAAGCATGTATGTACATATATACAAACAAATACACCATAAGAGACTCCCCACCAGCTAGCTATTAGGAGGGTAAATCACCTAGGAGTACCACAGAGGGGAAGGAGGGAGGGTAATCCTGACTGCAGATGCTATCCAGTTCGGACATCTACATTTATGGTAGGTACAAAACTGTACTATGTCCTTCATGGATGCATCTGCAGTCATAACAACTGGGTAGAATACCATAGCCAACTAGGGGAGGAGGAAGAATAGATTATGGTGTGGTTAGGATCCCTTGCAGTACAGCAGTGGCAAACCCTGCTCGGGATCTGGAATACAGAGGTAAATTATAATGCTTGGCAAATGTATGCACGGAGGTCCAAGTAGCCGCCTCAATAATGTCCTTGGTTGCCACTCCTCGTAAGAAGGCTGTGGTAGTGGCTGTTGCTCTTGTAGAATGAGGTCGTATGTTCTGTGGAATTGGTTTTCCATGGAAGGAGTAACAGAATCGTATGCAATTTCCTATCCATTTGGAGATTGTCTGTTTGGAAATTGCTTTTCCTTCCCTTCCTGTTGCATAGGCTACAAAAAGCTGGTCAGTTTTTCTGTTACTTTTGTTCTGTCCAGGTAGTAGCGTAGCTGTCTGTGTACATCCAAGGTATGCAGCATTCTTTCCCTCTGTTTTGTGGGTTGGGGAAGAAGGTAGGTAGGTGGATTGCCTGGTTTAGGGACACTCTGGATACCACCTTAGGCATAAATGTAGGATTAGTCCTCATGGACACTCTGTCTTAGTGGAAGATTAGGAAGGGTTGTACTGCCATTAGGGCCTGAAGTTCAGAAACCCTCCTTGCTGAGGTTATTGCCAGTAGGAAAGCAGTTTTCCATGAAAGATGCTGTAGGTCTGCTGTTGCTGCTGGTTCAAAGGTGCAGTGTCAACTTTTCTAGCACAAAGTTCAAATCCCAAGCTGGCAGTGGTGGTTTCCTAGGAGGTTTTACATTCTTGATCCCTCTGAGGAACTGCCTGAGTAGAGGATGTGAGAAGACAGGTGGATCAAAGCTGTATTCTGCTGAAATAGCTGATGCATGTATCTTGATGGAGGAATAGGACAGGCCTGTATGTAGAAGCTCTGCCAAGTACTCCAGAATGTTAGCCATATCTATATTCGACACATCCTTCCCTCTTTCAGCACTCCAAATGACAAACCTTTTCCATTTCCTGCATAGTTCCTTCTTGTTGAAGGTCTGCGGGCTTCAAGGATAATGTCTTTAACCCTTTGGGAGAGATCTGGAATAGTTGCTGCTATGTGATGTGCCATGCAGTCAGCTGCAACGTTTTTAGGTTTGGATGCATGATGCTGTAGTTGTTCTGAGTTAACATCAAAGGCATCAGGGTATTGACCACATTTTGTCCCGAGACATGCTCCTCAGCAATGGGTACCAGTGTTGTCTTGGCCAGTTTGGAGCTATCAGGATTATCCTTGGACGTTCCTCCTTGATTTTTAGTAATACCTTGTGTATCAAGGGAAGAGGTGGGAATGCATATGCTGTCAGGCCTTTCCAGCTGAAGGAGAGCGAATCCACTTCGATGCAAGTGGATGGAATGTCCTTGTGCAGAATTTTTGAGCTGGTGGTTGAGAGGGAAGCGAATAGATCTATCTGTGGCATTCCCCATTTCTTTGCGATGGTCTTGAAGATGTCCGGGTGTAGCATCCATTCGTGAGCATCCGAGGTGGTTCTGCTTAACATGTCTGCTAGAGTGTTCTCCTTTCCGGTACAAACATTGCCTGTAACTGGATGTTGTAGCTGAGTGCCAGGTTCCAAAGGTCCAAAGTCATTCTGCATAGGGGTATGAATGAGTGCCTCCCTGTTTGTTGATGTACCACATGACTGTGGTGTTGTCTGTCCTTATCATCAAATGGCCTTCTTTGAGAAATGGTCTGAATTTTGGATTCCCAGTTTTACTGCCACCATTTCTTTTAGCTTGATGTGCAGGTGAACTTCCTCCTGCGTCCACAATCCTTGCACGCATTTGTCCAGCATGTGATCCCCCCATCCTAGGTCTGAGGCGTCTGTTGTGATGGTTTGGCTTGCTTGATATTTGTGAAAGGGTAAGCCTGGGTTTGACTGGCATGCTTGAGCCCACCATAGGAACTCCTGTTTTAGGCATGGAATTAGTGGAATTTCTGTTTCTAGGCTGTGCCTGTGTTGGGACCATAAATTCTTTAGGTACCACTGTAGTTTTCTCATATGCAGTCTGGCATGTGGAACCAAGATTATGCATGATGCCATGAAGCCCAAGGCCTGCAGAACTTTTCTTGCTGTTAGCTTGCTGTGGTTTGTTAGTGCCAAGAAGTAAAGAGGAGATCTTTTGTTTTTCTGCAGTTAGGAATGCCATTTGTTTTACTGTGTCCAATTCCGCCCAAGAATGTCCTTGTTTGGGATGGAATCAGCCTTGATTTTTGCAAATTGACTGTGTATCCCAGTGCTTGTAGCAAGTAAATGACCCTTTGTAAATCTGTTGTCAGCTTGCTTTTGTTGTCCCCTTGTAGCAGGCAGTCGTCCAGGTATGGATAAATTTGGATTCCCTGTAGTCTGCAGTGGGCGATTACTGATGCCAGGCATTTTGTGAATACTCTGGGCAGTAGATAAGCCAAAGGGCAATGCTGAGAATTGATAGTGCTCTGATCCTGCAAGAAATCTGAGGTATCTTCTGCAAATTGGTCGAATGGGGACGTGCAGGTATGCCTCCTTGAGATCTAGAGTTACCAGCCAACACTCCTTGCCCAGCATGGGAAGAAGCTGCTGTAGGGTCAGCATCTTGAATTTTGGGACAATGATGTATGTGTTTAAGGTGGACAGATCGAGAATAGGTCTCCAGCTTTTTTCCTTTCTTGGAACTAGGAATAGTCTGGAGTAGAATCCTTTGCCTTGTTCTGTTATTGGTACTTTTTCCACAGCTCTCATCTTTGTTAATTGCATTATCTGCTATAGAGCTTCTGTTTTTTTATTTGGAGGTAGGTTTGGCATTCCTTTTTTGACTGGTATAGTGTGGAAGTGGAACCGGTAACCTTGGTCTATGGTTTGCAACATCCACTTGTCTTTTGTGATATAGTGCCAGTTCTTTGAAAATAAGGTTAATTTTCCGCCTAAGGGTGCTGCTATTTGTTCCCTGGTAGGCGGAGTTAGAATCAAGTCACTGTGATTGCCCTGTTGTAGTGGTAGTGGCTGTGCCTGTGGCTCTGTTATTACCTTGCCACTGTCGTCCTCTGTAGGCACCCCCTCTGGTTTGATTTCTGCCTCGAACGTCTATTCCTGCCCCTTTGGGATCTTGTGGAGTCAGGAAAGGACCAATTTTTGGCAGGCCAGTTCCTGCTAAACCTTGGGGGCTGAACCTGCAAGAAATCTTTAACCGTTTGTACAGATTTTGCCTTTTCTTCCATTTTCTTCATTACCTGCTGGGCAGGTGTACCAAACAAACTGGTCTTATCCATAGGAGCATCTAATAACTTAGCTTTAACATGATCCGGTAAAACTTGTTCCTTCAGCCATGCATGTCTTCTTATCACTGTGCCAGTCATGGCTGATCTAAATGAAGCCTCCAGTGCATCATAGCCACATTTTAAGGAATGGTTACTAACCTGTTGTATGTTATTTACCATTTCTAATAGATTTTTCTTATCTATAGAGTCATCAGAGGAAAGCTTTTTAGTTAACTGATCAAGCATAAACTCTTGGTATTGTATCATGTGAAACTGACAGTTTAAAGCTCTAGCTGAGAGAGTAGCAGAGGTGTAAACCTTTTGCCCCATCTGTCTAAAGACCTGGCTTCCCTTTCAGAAGGAATAGGGTTTTTTGCTGTGGTTGAGGCTACTGCCTTAGGGCCCTGGGATATAGTTTTGGGGTCTGCAAGAGGGGCCTTGTATAGGTGATGATGAGTGTCTGGCACCCTGTAAAATCTATCTGGTTTGGCAGGTGCTGGAGGTAAAGAATCTGGTGCAGTGCAAACATCATTAAATGCATCGTCCACAACAGAGAGGACAGGAGGTATAGCTAAGGGCCTGTGTTGTGGTAGGTGCAGAAAAGTCCTAAGTCTTTTTCTGGAGTCTGAAAAATCCTGTTCCTGCCATTGGAAATGTTCTCTCATGGCATGTAAGGTTTCCCCAAAGGAGAATTCTTCTGGTGGGGAAGCAGCTGGAATGGATTCTTCAGCATCTGAGTCCTCAAAATTGGAGAAAGGAGCCTCTGGCTGGTCTGTAATATCTGAGTCTTCCGCAGAATCATCAGAGGACACAGGCTCGAGGGGCTCTGCTCTAGGTCTCTTTTCTGGGGGCTGAGAGGCCCTGTCTGGGTGAGATTGAGATCCCCTAATTAAGGATATTAAATCTTCTGCCAGAGTAAGCATTTGTGAACTAGAAGTGGGCCTGGTTGAGGGGGTTTAACAGGCACTGACTTAGTAGATTTGGCTGCTTTAGCCCTGGCGAAGGCCTTAATAGACATGGCTGCAGGAGGCCTAGCAGCACCACGTGCTGGGGTAGAGACATCCAAAGGGATGGTGTCTGATAAGTCACTAGTAACCACTGTAGTAGGTAAAATTTCTGAGGCCGATTCAAGTAAGGTAACCGGAACCTCAGTAGTAGTCATTGATTCGGCTGTACTCTGATCAGTTTTCTCGGTTTCGGCCGAAACCGAGACACTCACGGTTTGCTTAACCATGGTTTCAGCCGAAACCGCGGACCGCGAGTGTCGGTCTTTTTCTTTGCGTTTTTTAATAATTTGGGTAGTCGGAGGATCTGACGGCATAATGTACGCAAATTCAGAGCCGAAAAACTGTTCAGCAAACTCCGACCGACGTCTAAGCGTTCGTCGGTTGAAAGAAGCACAGGCCGAACAGGCTGCTACGTCGTGGTCTGGGCCTAAACAAGGCAAACAGTAAGAGTGGAAATCTTTATGAGGTATTTGTTTCCCACAAGTTAAACAGTTATTGACTTTTTCTGACATCGGCTGAGGCAAGAAACAGTCCCCAACGAGGTACTTAGCTTTAGAAGTCTTGAAGGAGTATTCAGTAGTAGTAATCTCTGGATCTGACCCACCAGCTCTTGCGAACAGCTTCTGCTTGGCCAGCGGCAAGAAAGACTGAAGAAAATGGCGTCGGCTGATGCCTTTATACCCGAAGACCAGCAGAGATGATGTCGGGTGAAGTGCGACATCAGCCGAAGCCGGACCCGGACTTTGGAATCCGGCCGAGCGAAGGGCTGCCTGACGACAGGACAACCCAGTTGTTATGACTGCAGATGCATCCATGAAGGACATCAGTGTGTGGCCATCAGAGGGGGGCCTGGCTTGGGTGGCTAAAGGAAACACACACACACACACTATAAAGAAAAAGAGAAGGCAGGAAGAGAGATGACCTTTTTTTTTTTTTTTTGAAGACACTGACGCACCAGAGTACAGGGATAGGGTAGGTAAGGAAAGATAGGCACAGACAGAGAGGTGGTTTAAAAGTAAAAGGAAAGATTTATTCACGGACACAGAATAATTGTCAACGTTGAAGAATCCTGGAGCTGCAATCCACACTGTTGTCTCACACAACAGGCAAATGAGATCTCAGGGGAGGAGGGAGACAGGGGTATTATGGGTTGGGGAGGAGCTTGTATCCATTGCTGGAAACTCCAGCTAAGTTGGACATGTGCATCACAGGTTGAAAAACAAATGAAACAACAACTTCAGATCATATGTTTTGGGAATGCATTGAGCTGATATATTTTAGAAATTCCTTACATGGTATTCTGTTAGCATTGCTGGGGGAACAAATTATTTTAACCAAGGTAATGATCCCTTTGAGCTTGGATATTGAAAATGAATTGTCTGGATACAGTAAGGCCCTAATAAGTTTAATACTCTTGGCTGCTAAAACATCAATTACTAAAAACAAAACAAAACCAACTGTACCAGAATTACTGGATGTTTTAAACGAGAAAATAGAATTGGAGGTAGGATCTTTAGAGAAGGCAAGGAGCAAACTACACTGAAATGGAATCTGTGTTAATAATACTTTCAAAATAATGTTCAGGAGGAAGAGTGACATTTCAGGGAAGGCAGGATTTGATGAATCTATGTGATGTTAAACAGAATAATAATGTTTAAGACAGAAAATATAGCTGTAACATGCATGAAAAAAATCTTTGCAATAGGTTGTTTTCTTTTTAGAACTGAATGTGAACTCATGTCACTATGTAATATGTGATTTTAATAAGGATGTATACAAAAATATAATTCACAGCAAGCTTATTGTAAAACTATAAACCAGTAGGGAAGTTGCATTATTTTACCTCCATTTCTTATAATCCCTCATAATCCCTTTTTTCTATTCTTCCCCTCTCCCTGTCATTAATTTCATGTATATAACTCTGTTTTACATTATCTTACCCCTTTTGTATCTTTATATCCGTCTGAACTCTAAAATCCTTTTAAACACTAATCTGTATAATGGATATGTTCTGTATTGTAATCTACTGTAAAAACTGGAATCCACTATCTTTCTTAACAATTCAATACCTAAAATCCACCGGAAAAGCTCTGTCATTTCCTTATTTAGTGAACTACATTGAAATGACTATGCTCTGATTAGATATTTGTATACCTGACCAGTGTTGTATGATATTTATATACTACTGCATTTTTGTATAGAGATTTATGTTCCTGACCACTGCTGTATGCTGTTTTTATATCACTTCTTTGTGCTTAGCAACTATATACTTCTCATTATTGAACATAATTTTCCCTTTGTTCCAAGCTTTTCTCTACGGGTCTCCGCTGTAAAAGGGCATTTGCACAGTTGGAATAACCTAGTCAACAAAAGCAATAAATAAAACAAAATTGCATTGTGAAAGCAGGTATTCATTCTGCAATTACATGTGTCATATCCTATGAAAATAAAGTTCTACTTGATGCTACTTAATTATAAAAACAATTAGTATTATGCAGTAGAAAACACTGATGCTAAGGTCACAGACTGCAAAAACAGCAAGCAGGAAATAAGTGACATGTTCAACCAAAACTGAGCACCATTATATCACTCTTCACGAAGTCAACTGACTCCCAGTTCTGAGGAAATTAGTTGTGACAAAAGCGAATGAAAGGTTTTTACGCTAACTCGTTTTTATTTGGCTTTTTTCTGCTGTTGGTGGATTTTATTTTTCTGAGTTAATCTGGTGGATTTTGTGTTTTGAGTGGTGTGTTTTTTCCACTGTTTGGGGGGCATTTTTTTGAATTTATATACTATCTTATACTATCTTGTATTACCTGTGAATCAAAACAATACAAGACAGTATTAAAAAAGTACAGTTTTGTACCTACCATAAATGTAGATGTTCGAAGATCCACATTGCTGCAGTCCTTAAACTTGGGTAGTCCGCTGTCCTCGGTCGGCCCGAATATCAAAGTATAAGGCTGACGTCGGTCAAGGCGCATTTGACTGACATCAGGACGTCCGGGTACAAATGCGCATGACCGACGTCATATCCTCAGTCTTTTCTTGCCCCAGATGTCAGAAGACCCTAAAAATAAAGGTCAAAGCCCAAAGACAACAACCAAACAACCAACCATCCTAACACTAAAAATATGTACAATATATACAATATATACAATATACCTCATATTGACAACCCAACCCACACAACCGCCTCAACTACAGAGGGGAAGGAGGGAGGGTAAATTGGACTGCAGCAATGTGGATCTTCGAACATCTACATTTATGGTAGGTACAAAACTGTACTATGTTCTTCATCTCACATTGCTGCAGTCCTTACACTTGGGTAGAATCCCAAAGCAGAGGTAAGGGAGGATGGCCAAACTATAATGAAGCAGGAGCTGCCAAAATGCCCTGCAAAACAGCAGTGGCAAAACCAGCCCTGGATTTAGAGTACAGTGGAAGGTGATAATGCCTAGAGAAAGTATGCACTGAACTCCAAGTAGCTGCCTCCAAAATATCCTTAGTTGCCACCCCTCAAAAAGCTGTTGAAGTGGCAGTAGCCCTAGTGGAATGAGGCCTAATCCCAGCTGGAATCTCCTTGCCATGATGGGAATAACAGAAAGCAATGCAAAACCCAATCCACTTAGAAATAGTTTGTTTTGACACAGGCTTGCCCTGAGAACTCAAAGCAAAAGAAACAAATAACTGCTGAGACTGCCTGAACCCTTTAGTTCTGTCCAAATAATATCGCAACTGCCTGTGTACATCTAAAGTGTGCAAAATCTTTTCCCCTTTATTTTGGGGATTTGCATAAAAAGTAGGCAAATGAATAGTTTGGTTTAAAGCCACACTAGAAACCACTTTAGGCATAAAGGAAGGATTAGTGCGTAAAGATACCCTATCCTTATGAAAAATTAAGAAAGGCTCAACCGCCATAAGGGTCTGCAACTCAGAAACCCTTCTTGCAGAGGTAATAGCCAACAAAAGCAGTCTTCCATGACAAAACTTTAATTCAGCAGTAGCTGCAGGCTCAAAAGGTTGTAGAGTGAGTTTCTCCAACACAAAATTGAGATCCCAAGCAGGAGTAGGAGCTCTTCGTGGGGTCTTATATTCTTTGCCCCTCTAAGAAATTGCTTGAACAAAGGATGAGAAAACAATGGTGGGTCACAATCATAGTGAGCGAAATTGCTGCAGCATGAACCTTAATAGAAGAGAAGGACAAACCTTTGTCCAATAACTCAGTAAGATATTGAAGAGTCACACTTAAATTAGGCTCAGAAACATCAAAATCCTTTGCTGCACTCCAAAATAAAAATCTCTTCCATTTATCTGCGTACACTTTCCTTGTACTAGGCCTTCTAGCTTCCAAAATAACATTCAAAACTTGCTGTGGAAGTGGAGGCCCACTATGGTTCAAAACAGAATATGCCAGGCTGTTAGGTGCAGAGAGTGAAGCTTGACATTGAGCAAATGACTGTCCTCCTGAGACAACAGGTGTGGAATCAAGGCAAAGGCCATGGAGGCTTCCGTACCAGGCTTCTCAGTAATGGGTACCAATGCTGTCGAGGCCAATCTGGAGCTATCAAAATCATCCTTGGCTTGTCTTGTCTGGCCTTTAGTAGTACCTTTGGGAGGAGAGGCAGAGGCGGAAAGGCATACACATGAAGATTGCTCCAATTGAAGGAAAGAGCATCCACTTTCCAAGCTGTGGGATGAAACCTTTTTGTGCAAAACTTTGGCAGCTGATGGTTTAGTGGAGAAGCGAACAGATCTATGTCTGGAGTTCCCCATGACACTGTCAATTTCTGAAATACATGAGGATCCAATTTCCACTTGTGGGGATCCATAATTTGTCTGCTCAACACATCTGCTAAGGAGTTCTGTGCTCCCGGCAGAAACCTTGCCTGAAGATTTAGCTGTAAACTGAGAGCAGTCTCCCACAAAATCATTGCTTGCCTGCATAGAGGATAAGAATGTGTTCCGCCTTGCTTGTTGATGTACCACATGACAGTTGTGTTGTCTGTTAGAATCAACACCTGCCCTGGAAGAAGTAAATCCTTGAAAGCTATTAATGCAAACTGGACTGCTAACATCTCTTTCAAGTTGATATGTAGATGTTGTAGTCTGGCAGGCCACTTGTCTTGTATCCACTTTCCATTCAGATGAGCTCCCCAAGCTTTGTCTGAGGCATCTGTCGTTAGAATCTGACTCGCCTCTGGCGGGTCACAGAGAGTCCCTTGTTTAGGTGACATTCCTGAGCCCACCACAACAATTCCTTTTGAATGCAAGGTATTATTTGAATGACAGTGTCCAAATCCTGGCAGTGCTGTGTCCATACATTTTGAGATACCATTGTAGCTTCCTCATATGCAGTTTGGCATTGGGAAGCACCAGAATACAAGATGCCATGAACCCCAAGGCTTGAAGGACTGTCCTTGCAGTCAGCCTGGACCGATGAGACAACTGATGAAAGTAAAGGGAAAGATTCTTTTGTTTGTCCGGGGTCAAAAAGGCCATCTGGGATGCTGTATTCAGTCTCACACCCAGAAAGCACATGTCCTGAGAGGGTACTAGACTGGACTTTATTTCGTTCACAGAATACCCCAGGCATCTTAGCACTGCTATCACATAATCCAAATGATGAAGAAGCTCGTCCCTTCCTTGAGCCAGAATCAGGCAGTCGTCCAAATAAGGATAGATCTGTATTCCTTTTAACCTGAGGAAAGCTATCACTGGAGCCAGAACATAAGCCAAAGGGCAATGCAGAGAACTGATAATGAGAAGTCCCAGCTCGAAAACGCAGCTACTTCCTGCAACTCAGTCTGATAGGAACATGAAGATAAGCCTCCTTGAGATCCAAGGTTACCATCCAATGATCTTTGCCCAGCAGAGGTAAAAGCTGCTGTAACGTCAACATTTTGAACTTGGGAATGTCCAAATAAGTGTTGAGGATAGATAAGTCCAAAATTGGTCTCCACGTGTTCCCATTCTTTGGTACTAGGAACAGGCGAGAATAAAATCCTAGGCCCACTTCTGGCATAGGGACCGGCTGTATGGCCCCTATTTGGAGTAACAGAGAAATTTGCTTGTGAGCCTCTATTCTTTGTTGAGGAGGAACATCTGGCATGCCTTTGAAAGGAGGCAAGGTATGAAAATAAAACCTGTAACCGTGGTAAATGATATCCAATACCCATCTGTCTTGGGTAATTAAACTCCAATTTTCTTTGAAAAGTGCCAACCTTCCTCCCAAAGGTGCTGCCAGACGGGCAGGTTCTGGCAGCTGAAAAGGTAGGTCATTGGGTCTGTTTACGAAAGGACTGACCCCTGCCCTCACCCGAAGACTGTGCAGGAGAACTCCCTGTTCTAGGCCTGAAAGAGCCCTGAGCTCTGCCCCTACCACGCCTAGATCTACCCCTAGACTGGGAATCATAGGAAGGATAGGTCCACCCCTTAGTAGGCCAATTTCTACTAAACTTTGGAGGCTGAACTTGCAAAAAATCTTTAACAGTCTGCATAGACTTAGCCTTGTCTTCCATTTTCTTTAAGACTGTCTCAACAGGAGAACCAAACAACACATCAGATTGTAAAGGAGCATCTAAAATCCTTGTTTTAACATGGTCAGATAAATTCTGATCCCTCAGCCAGGCGTGCCTGCGAAGAACTGACCCAGTGGCAGCCACCCTAGACGAGGCCTGTACAGCATCAAAACCACATTGCAAAGAATGCTTACCCACCTGTTCAGAAACATGTACTAAATCTTGTAACTCTTTACAATCAATACCTTCCGCCAGAGCATCAACCTTAGACTTCAATTGAGAAAGGAGATAGTTTTGGTATTTCAACATGTGAAACTGGCAATTCAAAGCCCTCATAGCTAGAGTGGAGGAAGTATAAACTTTCTTTCCCCATCTATCCAAGGCCCTGGCCTCTTTATCTGAAGGAACCGGATTCTTGACAACAGAAGCCTTAACACCTTTAGGCCCCTGACTAACAGTTTCTGGGTCTGCCCTAGGACTCTTAAAAGATACTTATGAGCTTCAGGCACCCTGTAATACCCATCCGGTTTAACAGGAGCAGGAGGCAAAGAATCAGGATTAAGAGAAGCCTCTGTAAAACATCTTCCACCACATCCAAAACAGGAGGTATAGCCAAAGGCCTATGCTGGGGTAAAAACAAAATTCCCTAAGCCTTTTCCTGGAATCAGAGAAGTCCTGACCTTCCCACTTAAAATGCTCCCTCATGGAATGAAGAGTTTCTGAAAAAGAAAAATCCTCAGGAGGAGAAGCAGAAGGAGTAGAATCATCCACATCAGAATCAGAATAAGGGAATACTCCTGCAAGTCTTCAGCCGAAGACTCTGAGACATCCGAAGCCTGCTCAAAACTCCCTAGCTCAGGTTCCACCCTAGGTCTCTTATCAGGAGGGGCAAAGTACGCCTAATTAAAGTAATCAAATCTTCTGCCATTTTAAGCATATGCTTCTTGGGCACAGTTCCTGAAGAACTAGGGGTGACACCAACTGAAGCTAAACCTGGCCTGCCTCTGGGAGAAGCCTTGGAAACAGAAGGAGAGGGCCTAACCACCCTAGGAAGGGAGGGAGTATAGTAACCTGAGAAGCCCCATCAGCCTGACCTGCCTCCTGAGAGGCCACATCCTGCAATACCAAAGTCTCTCCCTGGGATCCCAAAGAAACCTCCGGTGGAACCACCGGCTCCACCGCCTCTAAAGAACCGGCGTCCGGTACAGACGGTTCTTCTAGCCTAGGCTTAACTGCTTTGTCCTTGCGCTTCTTGAAGAAGCGGGCGCCGGAGCCTCCGACGGCATTTTATAATTGCACCGCTTCCGAAGACTAACCTGGCACAATCTAACCTTCTCTTTATAGTGCGCTTATTGAATCTAGCACAAGAGCGACACCCAACAACGTCGTGCTCAGGCCCTAAGCAAGGAATACACAAAGTATGGTAGTCTCTATGCGGTATCTGTTTCCCACAAGAAATACAATTATTCACTTTTTCTGACATCCGGTAAACCACTGAGGCAAGAAAAACTAAAATATTCCCCAACGGGTACTTAGCCAACTTTGACTCGGTCTGAAACTCCGAAACCGAACAATTTCAGAACGCCAACCGGCACTTGCAACGCTGCTTCTGCATCGGACCATGCGGCAAAAAAAACTGAGGATATGACGTCGGTCATGCGCATTTGTACCCTGACGTCCTGATGTCAGTCAAATGCGCCTTGACCGACGTCAGCCTTATACTTTGATATTCGGGCCGACCGAGGACAGCGGACTACCCAAGTGTAAGGACTGCAGCAATGTGAGATGAAGAACATTAACACACAACTATTAAGACTAAAAATAGAAATTGACAAGAAAGTTAACAAATATAAAAAAAAATCTCAAAATCACAACAAGGTAACATTTCAAATTAAAACATTTGTACAGAATCCAGTAATGCATAATATGCTTTCAGTTATCACACATTAAATAAAGGACAATAAACTCAGTAGCATGTACAAATAACTTGGCGAGTAGAGAAAATTCACAATTTTCAAACATTGCAACTAAACTTATGTCTTACCCTTGTCAGTATAACACCACAGGTGAAATCATGGTAAATCATACATGCTACCTATATACAGTCCTAAGATAACATGTATTTGAAATAACATAGAACAGCAACAGTGATAGTGCATAGTGAAGGATGCTGGAAAAGTTATTAGCTATACAAAAATAACTCTGATGACACATTTAAATTATTTACACTGTTCTAGGTTTCTGTAGCTGTTCACTCCTCCATAAGCATCCAGGCCATAAACAATGCGGGCTGACATTCTGCCCATGCATGGTCAGCTGACATCTTATACACTCACAGGTTTGCTGGATTAGGAAGAAATGTATTGATGGAAGAAGCTGAGTACACACAGGAATTAGAAAAGGAGAAGCTTAAGTGCCTTAAAAAAATGCTGACCCTTAGTAACTAACTTCCTCTGATTTTTGTCTGTTTCATGGACATAGTTTGCTAATCCTGCTGCATGTTTTTACTGCCATTACATTGTGTCTGCATGAATTTAATGAAGATAATAGCCAAGCAGGCTAAAAACAGTGTAGACCCCTAATGTTTGCTATTCGACTATAATGGAAAATTCATTATGTATTCATTATAATGCTGTGTTGTTCCAAAAGCATTTCTGTATTATATAACAAAGCATAGCAACTGCTAGATGTACTACATTAAATTAACCCCTAGCAGAAATTGTAATTTCTGTGTTAGGCATGCAATATGCTACAGTAAGATAAATTAAACAAGCATCTCCTTTACTGAGCACACTGTATATCATACCACTTGGTTTATAGTGGTTTTTTTCTATCTCAAAAGGTAAGAACAGTAATATGAGAACAAAACTGAAGGGTTTAGGAATGGGGCAATAGAAAATAAGCCCCACAGGCTGAAACAGAAGAGAAGAGAAAAATAGGAGAGATTTAAGAACTGCTCAGGAGGCACGGCAACTGTTTGGTCGAAGGAGCTTTGGGGTGGAAAAATATGTGGGGATTGCAGGAGAATAAGGGAATTTACAAGAACATATGCAAAACAGCGATGACAGTGGTCAAGTGAAAAACAACTGAGTAGGGCTGGAATGAGGAGGCAACAGCAAGCTAGAAGGCAATATGGGTTCAAACAAATAGCCAAGAGTAGAAAAGGACGACATCAGGGAGACGTGTAGCGATCATCACAGTAAGATGAAAGGAGCAAGTGGGAAATACAGCCACAAATGGAAGAAGCAATCCAAGCTAAAAAGATATATGGAGACAGCAGTGACAAATGAAAATCTGGAGACAAAACAAGATGGGTCCATATAGCAGGCAATATGAAAACAGAGCAGGCAGGAAGTGGACATGGAGGTACATCAGCCAGATGGGATGGGTGCTGGGAAAAGAGACACAACTGTAGCAAGGGCTTGTACATAGTGTAGAGGTTTTGTAAGGGAAAGGATTCACATGCAACAAAGGGAGAGGGACAACCAGCAGTGATAGCAAGACCGGCCAAGAATGTGGAAGTGAAGGGGAAAATAGTGTAGAGAGGAGCAGTAATGCCAAAGACTGCACAAAGGAAAAGAGAGCACAGGAGGTGGTTTTGATGACTACAGAATCAATTACAATGGAGATTAAGAATTTTGGTAACAGTAAGAAAGAAGGAACCTGAATATAGCAAGACTGGTCTCAGCTTAGACTTAAGACATGAGATTATGTGATGAAAGAGGTTAATAAGGGGGATGGTTGGCTCCACTTTGTCGTGTTAAGAAGAACCAATGACCAGCTGCATGAAGTGGTAGAAAACACTGTGTGAGCAGGGTAGCAAAGAGATGCCAGAAAAGGGGCTGGAGGTTCAATTTTCAGAAAAATTATTTGTACCAGCCAGCACGCTGAGGAAAAAGAGTAGTAGGGAGTACAATAACTGAGTGCAGCAATGGACAAAGGAAAAGGGATGGGACTGGTAGGAGGATGGAGGTGGAGACCTGGACATTCCAGTGACGTGCTCCATCTTAATCCAGAAAGGACAACAGTGTTCAGTGTAGGGGCAGAAAGTTAAATGGCAATTATTATAAGTTAAAATTAAGATGGATGAGAGTGTGAATGAAGCAGAAGGGAATCAGATTTCAAGCAGTAGGGAAAAAGTGGAGACAGAAAAAAAGTATAACTAGCAGCATGGGCAGGTAGCATTAGTTTACAAGGCAGGTAGCATTAGTTTACAAGGCAGGTTGTCTTGGTAGGAAGATGGGGGGCTGCAAGCAGTTATGAATGAGGGAAGGGTAGATATTGCATGGGGCAGTGTGACAACACGGGTTGAGTTATGGAAGTGGCTGGGTACCAGTCTCTTCAAGAATTACTGAGATGAGGATAGATGAATGTGCATTCACAATCTGCATAAAGGGGAACATCACATGTGACAGTAGAAAGAACAGCACCACCCTATGAATGGAGAAATGAGGACACTAGTAACAAAACCTATGCTAAGTGCTTTGGCAGTAAAAGTAGATGAAGGAGGGTGCTGGTGGATTGCTAGAGAATGTTTTTCCCCCTATTCACACCAAGGAAGGACAGGTAAGGACAGAATAAAAGCCTGGGGCAGCAGGAAGAGGATAATATGCATATGGGATTGAATTTTACCAGGAATATAGTGGGAAATTCCAATGTACAGGGTACAGAGGCAGCTGGAGACGACTCAAGTCTTAGATCATGATTGGTTTCAGACAACTAATGCGGACTGTACCAATAAGGACAGAATTCTGGATATAGCTCTAAGCAAAGGCAGAAGGAGCATTTAATGTCCATGCAAAGATGGGGCAAAGGAACAGGGGTCAAGGCATTGTGTTGTCTGGAATGTGGGGAAGGTAAGAATACACACATAATGGTGTGGAATTTTAGGGGACTGGATTAAGCTAAGCTAAGGAAAAGGGTCAAAGATAAGATGGGACATTTATAAGTATCAAGCTATGACAAAAGTATATTCAGACAGCATTGCAGAGAGGCAAAAAAGAAGGATAATGTGACTATCCAGGAATGAGGCCAGCAATTAGGGTAAAGGAACAGACAAGTGGTGGAAATGAAGGGGTGGCCAAGATGAAACAGGCACAGTGAAAAGGAAGATTTTTTTTTAAATGCATAGTAAAAAGAAGGAATATGGACAAACTTTTCCAGGTTCAGCAAGATGGAACAGAGTCTGTAAAATACAGTGAAAAAGTAAAAATAATGACTGAACACTTTGCTTCAGCTTTCATTAATGAAAGCAAGGGGGTGATGCTTTGAAGAAAGGAAAATAGGTAGGTAGATATGTAGGGCAGAGTAAAGAGAGAACTGTACAGAACACAAAAGTGAAGGGGATTAAAGGGAACTGTTTGACTTCTAGGAGGATAAAACACAAGGATAAAATGAGATCTTGCCAGATCATCAAAACCTTTGTTTTAGCACTGGGAGATCCCATGACAGAGACATTCAACAGATCACTGAACAATTCAGAAGTGTTTGAAGACTAGAGAACAGCAAGTCTGACACCCATGTACAGAGGAATGAGTAGAATCTAGAGAACTAGAGGCCTATAAGCTTAACACCACTTGCCGGGAAAGCTGCATGTGAAGAGATTCCTCAGTGGACTGCTGTGGTAAGAGTAGTAATGCAAAGAACAGAAGAAATGACAGAGGAGGAAAGCTAGGATTAATCAAGTCCAACACTCTTTGATGCATTTGATTTAGACATCCCTGAAGGAAGGCAGCACAGGATAAACCTCTTCATTAAAGACAGACAAGTGCAGCAGTTGAGGATGAGGGGAAGGGACTATGAAAATATTTCAGAAGGCTAAATAGGCAAGAAGGCAGGCATTTAGGTTCTGTGCAGACAAATGCAAAGGGCCACACTCAAGCCACAAGAACCCTGGTGTGAAATAGGAGCTGTAAAGTGAAACTGATAGCAATTCAGTATGAAAAGAAGCAGGGTGTGTTGCTCACACCTGGTGTGGACCACCATGAGCAGATTAAAATGGCAGTGAATTCTGGGATATCTACCCTCAGAGGAAACAGACTTCATATACAAACAGGTAATGCTTCTGAACCTCTACTGGGAAAAGGTCAGACTGTACTCTGTGTAATGTGTATACGTCTAGAGCTATACAAGTAAAGGGGCAACAGGCTGCTGGAAAGAGTCCAAAAGCAAGCCACCAGAGAGGTGTATGCAGGAAGAAGGGAGAGTATATAATGAAAGACAAAAGGATGTTTCCTTATCAAATACCAAAACAGAAAGCAGAGACTTATGAGCACGCAAGATAATATCAAACATATATGAAGGGTCATTCTAAACAGGAAGGAAGAAGGAGGGGGCATATACAGAAAAGTGACTAATTCCTTGATCTTAGAAATAACCCCTTCATATAGTTATGTGGACTCTCAAAATGGATTATCAGAATGGTTGGTGAGCATAGAATTCACAGAGGGACTAAAGACAGCATGGGACAGTTAAGAAAGTAGACGTAGAATGTCACGGACTCAACAGGCAGATTATAAGAGCTTATTATATCCTTTTTCGAAACACAAGCAATATAATGAAATGTATAAACTATAAGGACCTTCTTAAATGTTTTTGAGCTAACAGGTTCTAACACTGTAAACTATGAATGTTCAGTAAACAAGACTAGCAGATGATCTGTACCATTAAGCAAACTGAAGTGAACTGAAATACCCTCACTTTTGAGAATATTTGATATAGTGTAAAGTCATATCACATTGCATTACTGCAGTCCAGTCAAAGTAACCATATCTTCTCACTCACTGATACTTTTGTTTTCACAATTGCAAATGTGGTCCATGATCAGTTTCAGTGAACATTCTAAAATCTTCCAGGATTATCAGCTTACGGTATTTTAACAGATACATTCCTGTCACTGGCACTCTAATCATCAACTTCACACTTTTCATATCTCTTTATGATTTCATAGCTAGGCCATGTTTCCTTCTTGTATAAGCAGTTCATCATGCAAAATTATTTTACTTTTGTAAACACTCAGACACCTTTGACATTAATGCTTCTGGAACTGCACATTCAGCTATCATGTTGATGTATGCATTGGCAAACTTTGCACATATTTCTCCTTTATAATTTACTAGGATCCTTTATAATTTACTAGGATTTTCCTTGATATACAGAGTGTTGTTTTACATTCATCTTTCTTAATGTGCTGTGAATACATACATCAATAACCTTTGCACCCAATTTCTCTAGTCCTATTAAACGTTTTGATTTGGGGTTACATAAAACAGTTTCTATCGCTCTGTATCTGTTCTTTTCAAACAAATGTATTGAAAGTGATCACAAGCCACACAACTGCTTGTGTTCTTTTTCATGGTGTGAGTAGCCCTTTTTGAAATCACAGAAATACATACTTGCACAAGCAACAATTCTATTATATGTCTGTCTTTGACTCAGTATAGCTTCCAATGCCACAGGACTTGGAGATACCACAACAAAATATTTCACATTCAGGGTTAAGTAACAAGAAACCATGTCTGAACTCAAACTTTTTCTAAAGCTACTTCCTGTTCTGCATCTCATTTAAAAGGAATGTCTTTTTTAAATTATTTTTTTCTTTGTGGTAGTTACTGAGCAAAAGTCTTTGACCATGCATGAGCTACAATTTGCCAGCCATCATAAACATCTACTCTCCTTAGCATTTATTTCTGGTGATAAGTCACAAAGCACTTTAAATTTATGTGGGTCTAAAGCCATGCCACTCTCTGAAAAGATGAAGCTATAGAACCCATCGAATTGCTAAACTTTGCTTTATTCAATGCAATTACTCTATTAGTAATATTTTACAGTGCTACCATGTTCCTAACCTTTTCCCGCAATAAATAATCATGCCCTCACTGCATTTCCTTACACTGCTTAGTCCTTGTATCACTGTATGATGGCTTGATAGACTCCTGCAGCCAAAGTCATCTTCTAAATCAATCTTTATCTTAATCCCATGAGTGCTTAGAATGTGCTTACACTTTCTCAGGGTATCCATGTAGTCAATGACAGTTTACTAAGTACTTTTGCTCCATAAGTCCATAATGCCACTGGATACTACACGGTACAGCGGTAGCATTGTTACCACACAGCAAGAGGTTCTCCCGTTCGATTCTCGGCTTGGCTTAGGAGTGCCTTCTGTGTGGAGTCTGCATGTCTTCCCCGCGGTTGGGTAGCATTTGAAAGACATGTGTGCGTAAATGGGCGTGCCTTCGTTGAACGTTGGGCATCGAGCTGGCACCTTGGCATTTCATAAAAATCTACTGCCAATCATTAGCGGACCAGAGTTCCGCTGTGGTGACCCATTACCGGGAAAAAGTCGAAAGACAAAACAACAACTACACCTTTTCCCTCTACACTGCTTTACTGCCCTATTTCACTCACTTTCGCTGAGTATTCACACATTTTGACATGAGTTGTAGGACATGTAAAATGTTCTACTGTATCTACTTCTTTTATTTGTTTTAACTCTTGCATAGCATTTTGTCTTAAGCAACATGGGATTCTCCTTTGTGGCTGTGGGACTGATTGTGATCTCGAATTAGTATGCAGCCTTAATCGATAAACTTTCAATATGCCTAAACTTTCAAAATGGTAATTTTATTTTGCTTTTTTTATGTTTTGCATTCTCTGCCTCTACTGAGTTTAGTATTTTATCATACTCATTTCCTTTGCTTCTGAGCAGCTTGGCAACACAACACTGACCCCTTTTCTTGCTGTTTGTCAATTAGTAGTTATTTGAGAGGTAAAATGTACTTTAGCTGGTGAAATGCTACATCAATTGTGGAGGTATATGTCATTTGTGCCTTCACTCACATTATTTGGCTTTTTACCACATTCTATTTTGTCTGTTACTATATGCACATTTTAGATGTTGAGCCTTTTAGTGTTCTCTTATAATATAACCTCTTGTTGTCTCTGTTCTAATTCTCTGAATACAAGCAAAGCACTGCAGACTAGTTCCATTTCTTACATTTCTCACATACTTACACCGAGCAGAAAAATAACATCGCAATACTTACAGGCTATCTTTCCTTCATATTATTTCTTCCTTTGGCTTTTAATACATCTTGTGCTCTACTACTGTGTGTTTTTAGTTTTATTTTACCATCTCTCTTACAGCAGCCATTTAATTTGTCCTTTACATCTGTATATATGTCTGTACAAGCTGTAACGTTTCAGAAATTGTACAAGCACTGCTTCCTATGTGTGATAACAGTGTACAACAGCATGGATACAAGTGTTACAACCAAGCAAAATTGCTATGATAGTTCACTTCAGCTTGAGTGGGATATGCAGGATGATACATACATATATACAACTATTTCAAGCACGGGCATTAAAGCCCTTCTAACTTGTCAATATACCAAAATACTTCTTTCAATAATAAGTGTCCAGGCTGTTCTTAAAAATATCTAAACTAGTACTTGCTTTAATGTAATTTGGTAGTCTGTTCCATGCATCAGCTGCTCTCTCAGAGAACCAATTAGTACATTTCTCATTCCTATGGAATCTTCTACATATGTTGTCTGATGATTCTCTAGTACTTTTTGATAACCCCAAACGTCCCCAGAGGTAGCTGTCTCTAAGTGCCCTATATACCTGAATAATATCTCCTCTTAGATACTTATAAGAGACATTGTACAAGTTCAAATATTTTAGTCTTTCATAGTAAATAAAATTTTCACATCCATGGAATCCCTTGGTAAATTTCTGCTGTACTATTTCCAGTTTACTCATGCGTGTTTTCTTATAAGGTTTCCATATTGTTATTCCGTACTCATGTATGGGTCTAACATAACTAACAACAACGACCTCATCATTTCTGATTTCCTAGACTTTATAAATCTTTTTATACAACCAGTAGTTATACAACTATCATTAACCAATTGCTTGATATGATTAGAAAAAACTCAAAGCTACATCTACCCATCTACCCAGGTTCTTAAATGAATCAACACTTTCAATCACTATGTGCTGTATTAAAATAATCACCTTTCAATTTATCCCAAATCTCATATGCTTAGTTTCTGATGAAATTATCAGCATATTATTCTCCTGTGCCTAAATGGTCAAGTTAGTCAAATTCTTTTACAAACATGTCTTATCTGTAACACAAGTAATCAGTTTACCCTATTTCATGTCATCTGCATATACACTGTAGAACGTCTCAGATGAAAACGTTAGTTCTGAAAGATACAATGTAAAAAGTAAGGGCCTAGGACAGAGCCTGCGGGACACCTGGACTGTAACCAAGAATTTCACCTGTTCAGTTACTGTATGATACTTGCCATATCCTATTTGCAAGCCATGCAGCTATCCATCTTATAGAGTACATCAATACCTAGTTGTTTTAATTTATTGATCAGTGTTTTGTGCATACCTCTCAACCTTTTAGTCCAAGAAATTTGGACAAAGCCTGACAAAATTAAGGGACAAAGGCCCAAAAATAGGGACAGATTGTAAATATTGCTCTTACAAACTTACAGGGTTTGTATTAACATACATTTTCTGAGGGATGTGAAGTATGAAACACAAGTGAATGTCATTAGTTAGTGACTTCATTCTTCAAATCATGTAGTGATTTGTCAGAAAACCAAATGTTTTATGAGATGTGGTTTTGTGTATGACCCTGTCAAATGCTGAAGTTAAATATATATAAATTACATCACAGCACAATTTTTCATTCACAGCTGTTATTATATTGTTACAGACCATCATGTTACAGGCGGTAATAGATATATTTTCAACATATGAAAAGCTTCCAATGCATACATCATACTGTCACCTGCAAAAGTACTTCTTGTAAATACTGTAAATATTGACCTACTCCTGAGTATCTTATTTACACAGATTGTACTGTTATTGTAGACATGTAACTGACTGTACTATGTGATTGTTTTTTACAGTGTATACTAGCTTTCTTGTTATCTAACTTGTATATTCACATTGTTACTTCCTTGGAGCTTTTCTCCCCAGGGCTCCACTGAAAATGGACACCTGTTACCCGGTTGGATTTATCCTGGTAAAAGAAATGTTAAATAAATAAAATAAAATAAATATGCATGCTGATATATGGTTTCAAGTCCCAACCTATCCAGTTCTGACAATAACTTATCCAATATTACCTTCTCCATTATTTTTCTACAACATGAACGTAGACTTAAGGGTCTATATGACTCTGGGTTTGTCCTACTCCCCCCTTTGCCTTAAAGATAGGTTTAATAAGCGCGTGTCTCCAATCTTGAATAATCTGCTCTTATTAATATGGCCTTGTAAATAATATATATAATGGCACTGTAAGTGCTTGCTGAAGTACTCTTACTTCATTATAACTAATTCTGTCTCCTCCCTGTGTTTTGTTTCGATCCACTTTGCACAGTTCTTTTTCAATATCTGAGGTTACCTGGATGTCACTAGGACAACTTATCACCAGCTTTGTGGAGCCAAACTGTTTTGTATAACATTTTGTAAATATACGTATAATCTGTTGTGTCCGAGAATAAATTTTAGAATCTGCATTCAGTTTATCAATTTGTATGTCTTTACTCCTTCCCACATCTTATGTATCTATAAAAAGGTTTCCTAATATGTTCAATATCTTGCAACTTGCTACAATAATATTGCCCGATTCGCTACTGGAAATCCCTTTAGAACTCACCACTGTTCTAACCTGAAACAACTAGACTGGCTGGAATTTCAAAACCACCTGTTAATCCCCCAACTCACAATTGCCCACAAAATACTGTACCAACCCAATAATACCCCTATACTCTCAAAACTTTTAATCCCATATAATAATCTCAACTCCCTTCGCTCTTCTAGTGAACTCATTGCCAGCTTAACAAAGTCTAATAACACAGCTGGTGACTCTCTATTTACTAATACAGCAGGAAGGAGCTGGAATCTGCTACCTAGTGATATAACACTAACTACATCATTGCCACTCTTCAAACAAAAACTCAAAAATTACCTCCAAAGTCACTGGCTATGTCCTTGTAGTAAACCTGACTAATCAACACCTACACCCTGTTTTTCTCCTCTTCTGCCTTCTTCCTAACATTTAATAATTAGTTGTGTAACTAAGACTATCACTAAACCAAACTTTATTCAATGTATTGCTTAAACCCATCAAGTCTGATGTAAATGATTGTACTTGTCTCTTACTAGAGTGCATCTATTCTATAAGAAAGATTATGTTCTATGTTAACTTTCTGAAGTGTCTTTCAAACTTTTCCTAGGCGAACCCAAGCCATCGAGATGACAAAGAAATCACATATAGTAGCACAAAAATGCTTTATAACTTCCTACTAATAGTTGCATTAAAGATTTGTTTTATATCTTAATATTGTATGAAATAACGAAAGCAACTTAAGGTCAACAAGTTTTTGTTTTACTGAAGATTTAATTTTAATTGGTGGACTACCAGGGTGGCTTGCTTTTAAATTTATTATATTTTGGTCTATATGGGTCTGACAATTCTATACATCTATTTGTGTTTGTCTAATTATAAAACTACTTTGTGAATGTGATGTTATACATGCAATATGAAATTTGTATATACTATGTTTTGTGCTATCCTAAATTCTGTACTATACTGAGTGTTTTTTTAATGTTCATAATCAATACTGTAGACTGAATACTGCTGTTCATATTCAAAACAATACAATTGCACTGACTTTTGGAGCTTTTCCTCTCGCTAAAACGGGCTCCTAGCCCGTCAGACTTTCCCAGTTAACAAATGTAATTAAGTAATTAATTAATAAATAAGTGAATTTTGAGATTTCATCATATAATTTTATATGTATGCACAAGTCATAATACAGAATGGTTGGATTCTACAACACACTATCCTGGACCATGTAAAGCCAAGGATCAAACAGAAAATGCTAACCACTGCACCACCATGGCCACCCGCCTGCAATACAGTACTACAAGCCATTATTCTTTCATAACCTAGTATTCTGATCATCACAAAATATATCTGATATGTATATATATATATATATATATATATATATATATATATATATATATATATATATATAATGCAGTAAAACCAAACAAAATACCCAGTGGTGCCTTCCAGATGGCTAGGTGCACCCAATTCAGCACAAGGAATACAATAACTCTCACACACAAACTTGGCAACTACACAAAACAATGACTCTGTGACAATAATAAAATACCACATCCGGAATGCCATTATACAATGCTGAGTTGACAGCCATAAAGCATAAAATGTAATAAATGTATTAAACGATAACTATGTGCAAATAATACATAACTACATATTGCATGGTACAAAGTGGAAATTCACCAAAAGCAGGGACCAATTAAAAAACATTTAAAAAAATATTCTAGACCATCCTGAGAGGAGTACATGTGTGACTCACTATGGCAGTGAGACTATTATGCTAACTTGCAGCTACAAACTCTGGTGCTGCTTGGCTTTGGAGTGTGGTTACCTATCACACACCAGTATGAGCAGATTCTGTCACTGAAAAGCTTTATGGTAAACTCAGTAAATTACTTATGCTTCTGTTATATTTGCAGCACATCTATTGCTAACTTACTTGCTTAGTCAAATTAATTCCTGTCTTGAAGCTCTTCTCTAGTTTGGAATAGTTTTTCCATTTCACTGAATTATATTTCAGTGTTTGTAAGGTATGCATATGACAGATTACAAAACATTGGTAATAATAATCTTCCTTCATCAGCTAGCACTTTTAACAGAACTGTTCGTTTTGCTTTTTAAATCAGTCAAATCACATTTGATAAAGAGACATCATTCAGTCAACAACAGTAACAGAATTACCTTGGTTGGGTTTAACACCTTCTGGAACTGGATACAACTGCTGGCCACTGATGTAATGTTTTCTCTCAGTCATCCAGAGATCTCGGTTTCAACTTTTGTTAACTGTAGCAGTAACACATCTCTCCTGCCTACATTTGTTTCCCCTTGTAAATAAACCAAATGCAAGAGGGATATCACTCTGCAGAGCAAGAGTTCCTCTAAACCTCATAATCCAGCCAAAAGAAACTAAGCCAGCAACTGTCTGACCATGTCTGAAACCCCGACGCTTCTACACACGATGTGAATCTAACGAAATCCCCGAGAGCTGAGAGAGCTCTCAGCTCACTCCTCATTGGCCCTGACTGCAAGGGAAGCAGTTCGTTCTTTCTGTTCTGTGCGGTAGTTGACCGCACAGATGTCTGGGTATCCTACAGCACAGGTTGATGGGTACCCATTTCTCTGCATTCAGACTGCCGATAAAGGCAGTCTGAATGAAATGTTTCACAGATTTTTTTTTGTTTTTTTCTAGGTGGGGCTGCAGACTGGTATTCTTACCAGACGATGGACATTTACTAAATAAGCAAAGTACAATCCATGACAACATCCGTCCACAAGCGCCCCTGTGCTGAGCGCCTCAATTACCTGCCGCTCCCTCTCGTGAATTCGCCACTGGTGTCTTTGATCTCTGAAATGTTACACTGCATCATATGGTTTTTAATCCTTTTTTACCATGTAATGATATATTTCTATTTGTATACGTTTTTTGTTTTGTTTTTTTGTTTTTGTTTGTATTTGTTTGGAGCTTTTCTCTCCGGGCCTCTACTGAAAATGGATATATATCCAGCTAGACTAGCCCGGTCAACAAATGTAAAAAATAAAATAAAATAATAAATAAATCTTTATATAAATTTTCTTCAATTTTTTTCTTGATCTTGTCTCACACTATGCTTAATTTGTTTGCCCAGCTTGTTTATTTCAGTTTTCAAATTTGTACTGCAACCTCTCTTCTACTTCTTTTATTTTTTATCTCTCACCTTAATTAGGTATCTTTGTTCTTATGGAAGTATATCCCAGACGCTGTATGCCTAGACCCTGATATTAAAACACTTTTTTTTTTTTTTTTGCACTCAGTTTCTCTGATCTAAACTTTCCACATTCTACCTGTAGTTGTTCTACTGAACACCTCACTCCAGTCAGTTTTACATAGTGTCTATTTTGCTTCCATATAATGTGTAATTAACTTTCTGTACATTGGCTTAGATTTCAGTTTGACTGATTGCACAGTCACTGGCTATTTTTAATAATCACACATTCTACAAACAGTGATGCAAAGCACATTTAGACAGCATAGCAGCATTTTACAAACAACCTCTAAGTTACTAGCTGAAATCTGAACAGCAGATTGCTGGCTCTGTGGTACAAAGGGATAAAGCCTTGACAATGACCTGCAAGACCCAAGATCAATAAGTGGCTCAGGTGGTGGAACAGCTTGCAGGAGGAGGTGAGTAATCATGCTTGCCCACAAAAGATAGAAGAAAGGAAGCTGTAATGCTGGCACCTGCCAAGGGAACAGGAGTACAACATACAGCACATAGGTTGGGTTTAAACTATTTCTGGCTCCACAAAGTCTGCTCTTCACTTTTTCCCTTAGAACTGCTCTATCTCTCAAATTAAACACCATATTCTCATTCTAAGGCCACTCACTGGTCCAAATAAGTAATCTTACAAGTTAGCACTAATAAACCATAAGCACTACTTACTCTTATACTCCCTACGATTACCTTGTGCCCTATTGGTCCGTTTTAATTCAGTTCCCTATATTACTCTAGCATGTCCAAAGGTCAGTCAATGGTTTCCTCTCCAGTCCAGCTGGTGAATCTGGGAATTTTGAGGCAATGTTACAAACTGTCTCATGTACACGGACAACCCTCTCCTCCTCCAAACAGGTTCAAATATATGTGAGAGATGCAACCATATAGCCAAACTGGAGGCTGAGCTCTCTCATCTCAAAACTGGTGTAACCAGTCAGGAGGAGAAGGTAACCTCACACAACACAATTCCAGTATCACATAGTCCCACCACAACAGCGAACCAAACACATAAAACACAAAAACATACTCGGAGGCTCTAAATAAAAATCTACCTAAGCAACAGAGACCTCCAAAGCAGACATCCAAGCAAACGCTACCCCAAAACAAAACACGTACAACACATAGCACACAAAGTCAGTGTGCCAAGCAGTCACAGCCCTTAAGGCTGAATAACACACCTGATACTCTTGTAATAGGTGACTCTATTGTCAGACACACTGACGTCCCGCTCACCAGGCTGAATAAAGAGAAGGTCACAGTGAGCTGCCTGTCGGGCGTTAGGATCCGCCACATAACACAAGCACTCAAGTCACTCCAAAGCAAATATAAATATGACTCAGTCATTGTACATGCTGGCGTGAATGACCTGAGACATACCTCCCTCGACTACATGAAAAGAGACATAGAGGAGCTCTCTGATCATGTAGCCCAGGCCGGTATGACCCTGACCTTGAGCAGCATCTTACCCTCACCTAGAATGATGCCACAGTATAAAGACAAAATGATCGATTTTAACAATTGGCTAAAATGTTGGTGTCATTCAAAGGGGATCCAGTGTCTGTCAGCCTGGGATGACATGCTCGACAAGCCACGTTGCTTTGCTAGGGACGGCTTGCACCTGTCACCCCTGGGCTTTCGGATACTGGCAAAGGCTCTTGCCACCCCCATAATGCCTTTTTTAGGCAAGGCTCAAAAGTCAAACCCACCTCCATAGACAGCACAAGGAACAAGAAACTAAGGGTAATGCTGCTAAATGCCAGAAGTCTTAACCTCAAGATGCATGCACTCGAAGCTCTCCTCAGTATGGAGAACATCAATATCTGTGCAGTGACAGAAACCTGGTTGAAGGCTCCAGAGAGCACCACAGCGCTACCAGGTTATACCTCATATCATGCTTTTCGGCCCCAAAACCCGGACTGAACCACAAAAGGAAGGGGAGTTTCCATATTTATCAAGGATATCTACACCTCCAGGTTAGTGGCATTGCACGAAGTATCGGAGACCATCCATGTGCAACTGACAGTGGGCAAGACTGCATTTCAGTTTATAGCATCCTACAGACCACCCTCTCAAAGTCAGGAATCCCACTCGGCTTTCCTGAAAACATTGGAGAACATGAAGATCTCTCCGAACACCATTATATTGGATGACTTCAACTACCCAAACATAGACTGGGAGCATTACTCAAGCCCCAGCAACTTAGCCCAAAGGTTCCTGGAATTTATAAACTCAAATGCTATGGAACAACTAGTCACCACTCCCACAAGAGGGGAAAACATACTAGACCTGATCATTACCAACATGGGGACTCTATGCTCCATACCAGAAGTATATCCCTCATTGGTAAGATCAGACCATAAATTAATTTCACTGGATATTCACATCCCGACCCCACCCCCAGCCCAGAAAACCACAGTGAAAAACTTCTCAAAAGCGAACTTCACACTTCTCAAAACCGAAGTGGAATCCTTCAAGGCCCCAGGGCCAGTGGAAACTATGGCCCAAACTGCAGAATCCTATATAAACGCATTCTACGGACATCTCCAGGAATGCATGGATCATGCTATCCCAAACAAAATCAAGACCCAATCATCCAAAGGCAGGCGTTCAGTCTGGTGGACCCCAGCCATAAATAAACTGTACAACAGAAGGAGGAAGCTACTACATGATAGAGCAAAATCCCTAAAAGGGAAGGCATCTCTGATCAGTACTAGCAAAAAATTATGATACCTCATAAAATCCTCCAAGGCCAGCTTCGACAGAAAAATTGCACAGGACACTAAAGACAATCATAAGGCTTTTTTCAGTTATGTTAGGAACCTGGGATGCAACTCCCAGACTTGTTCTGAGTTGATTCTAAATGACAAAAAATACGCTGAACCCACAGACCGCCAATATCCTGGCAGACAGGTTCAGTGCAAACTTCTCCACCCCCTCCCCCCCAAAAGAGCAAGTATCTATCCCAGCAGAGTGCAGCCTCCCAAACATCTCTGATGCTCAGGTGAAGGCCGCCCTCTCCAAAGCAAAAAACACTGCTTCCATGGGACCAGATGGCGTCCCGGGTTGCGTCCTACATGAACTCCAAGAAGAAATAATCCCTCAAGTAAAACTGCTGTACAATCTCAGCCTCACTACAGGATATGTGCCCAAAGAATGGCGTACAGCAACAGTGGTCCCACTCCACAAAGGTGGCGCCTCTGCGGACCCTGGAAACTATCGCCCCATAAGCCTGACTAGCCTAGTCTGCAAGGCTATGGAGAGGATCATCATGGAACTCATAAACAAAGACATTGGGGACCTACAGACACTAGATCCTACCCAATTTGGCTTCATCAAGGGCAGATCCTGCCTTTTAAACCTGGTCGACTTCTTCGAAACAGTCACCAAGGCCATAGATGAAGGGAAGGTAGTCCACACAGCCTATCTGGACCTCGCAAAGGCATTTGACACAATACCCCACTCGGGCATCATAGATAAGCTATCCAGCCTAAATATAAACCCCTATGTCACAAGATGGGTCGCAAACTGGCTCAAAGACAGAACCCACAGAGTCAGAGTTGCTGGAGCCATGTCAGACTCGAAACCGGTCACAAGTGGTGTCCCACAAGGTTCTGTCCTGGGACCTCTCTTGTTCGGTATTTACTTTTCTGAGGTACAGGCCAACGTGGAAGGACTATGGCTCACCAAGTTCGCAGATGACTGCAAACTGGGAGCCATAATCGACTCTCCAGCTGACACAAACATCCTTCAAAAAGGTCTCGCAGAAACGGATAACTGGTGCCAGAGCCATGGTCTAAAGCTAAATGCCAAAAAGTGTATAGTCATACCCTTTGGCAAAAACAATGTGCCCACAAATTACCACATAGGTGGTAACCCATTAAGTACAGAGAAAGTAATTAGGGATCTGGGGACCCAAGTTGATAGCAATCTCTCCTTTGACAACCACATTGCCAAAGTGGTTAGAAAGACCTTCTACATAGCCCACCTCATCATGAAAGGATTCACATCTAGATCAAGAGAGGTAATCGTGCCCCTTTATTCATCCCTCATCAGGCCCATCATAGAATACAATGCCCCCTTTGGGATGTACCTTACCCGACACCTGCAGCAATTAGAAAGACCCCAAAAGTACCTCACCAGGAGGATCAAGGAACTCAAACAGATGCCATATGCATCTCGGTTAAAAAACCCTCAGCTCTACTCAGTTGCATACCGCCTACTTCGAGGTGATCTATGCCTGACATACAAAGCTATGTCCAACCCAGAATTAATGGACATGCTCCACCTCAGTAAATCAAAATCCCTTAGAGCCACGCGCTCGAGGGACTTGAACCTCAGCACAGAAATAAATAGAACATGCTGGAGGGACAGATTCATAACCCAGAGGCTCCCTTCACTCTGGAATAGAATTCCAATTCATGTTAGGCAGAGCACCTCACTGACTCTCTTCAAGAAGAATCTTGATGAGTGGATGGGGGATCATAGGTTTGTCCCGGGGATTACTTCCGTGTCACTATTAGACAGAGGCACAGTAAACTAAACTTTAAAAAGGGCACAGTATACTCAAATCAAGGGGTGGCGTAAGCCAAACACAATCGGGCTAGGCTTATAAATGCCCCAGGGCACATAGCCTAGTATTAACCTATGAACCTATGACATCTGCTAATCTCTCCCTATCTGAGATTGCACAGTAGCTTTCATGATGGCATATGTATATACAGTAGGAGAAGATGCAACCAAGGAATAACAGGCCTTTCAGTATGCAAGCATCCACATCAGAAAGTGGGTATACAGAAAGCCTCCCTAATGGCTGCCTGAAGAATGCCAAATGATCTCCAGTAGAAGAAAACAGAATATTAAAAAATAAATGAAGACATGACTTAACTGCCAAACATACATTTCAAGTCATTTAATTCCAACATGGAACATCTGCAGCTTTAAAAGCACATCATCACAGGCGCTTACACTGCTATAATGGTAGTGCTGCATTATGGTTAAATAACAAATCCAAGGATTAACCAGTATTTGTCACTGCTTAGTCAAAGAGAATTGCAAGGTTATGGCGAGGCTAGGTGTGCAAATAAAAGACTCATGATGTCTGTAAGGTGACTCATTTGTTAGTGTCTTATTCAGACCATTAACTCGCCTACCAGCACTCCTACAATCAATTAAAATCATATGAAGCTTGGACTTGAAGCCTTATTCTCAAGTTTCCTTATTATCACCTAAAGCAGAGGTTAAGAAACAGTTACAAGAAAGATGGATTTGGAAGCAAGTATCCATATTGCTACAAGTCTCCCTTCTGAGGCGTATTATTTTAATAAGTGACTCAAACAATTGCAATACCTTACTTCCAGGGGGGCTTTATTTATTTTTATTTAACATTTGTTTACTGGGATAGTGTGACTGGGCGAGATCCCTTTTTCAGTGTAGGCCTGGGGAGAAAAGAAGTCATACACAAAAGCATTTAGAAATACAAATTAGGCATATCCTAATCAGTAAAGGTTAAATGCATCATAAGAATGAATAACAATGATTAACTGATAGAAAAGCCAGTTTTTGTTAATGTCAAATAAGAATAAAAACAATAATATAAACTGTCTGGTAACTTATGTACAAGTATGTAGGTGGGGGAATGGCAAGAGACCACAAAAGTGTAAGATGTGACTAAAGGGAGTGACGTAGAGAAATAGACAGGAGAGCAGAGTAAAACATAGGGAAGGGAGGAGTGAGAATAGGAGAGGGCAGAGGAAGGAGGGGGAAAGATAGGAGATAGGGGGACAAAGTGAGATGTTAAGGTAACTTTGTGACTAGAAGTTAGAAGAAGGAATTGTTACAGACGTTGAGGGCAGATAGGAAGTTGAATAAAAAGTAATTAAGTTACATATGGTGGATGTGGAATGGTCGAAGAGTAAGTTGATGAGCTGATAGATACGGGAAAGTATTTAACCAGAACAGCTGCATGAGCAAAGCCAGTTGTTACTAAAGAAGATTCTTAGTAGGTTTTTGAAGTGAGTTTGGTTGGCAGTAGTTATGATGGGCTGAGGGAGAGTATTCCATATTTTGGAGACGTGATTAAAGGGAGTCTCCAACTTTATTGTTAGATTTGGAGTCCTGCAATAAAGATCTGTGCGAGGAGTGAAGTGAGTGTTAGAATAAGGCTGAAACATATGTTGAAGAGCAGGGTTTATATCAGGTTGGTGAACCAGTCTGTGGGAGATAAAAAGTTGAGTGTAAGTTAAGTAATGGGGTACTTCTAACCAGTTTAGTGGATGTAAAGCAGAGCAGTGTCAAGATCTGTGTGGGGAGTTAGTAAAGAATTTAGCCATTTTATGACAGCAGGATTCAGATTTGCGTAAGTTAGTGAAGATAGGAGCAGCAAACAGTAGGGTGGAGAGAATACTAGTTCTAGCTATTGCCTGTCTAGATCAGTCAGTCAGGAAGGGCTTGATTCTGTACAATGACCCTAGTTTAATATGTGTCTTTTTGATGGAGTGACACAGGTTAAGTCGAACTTTAAATTACTGTTGATTAAAACACCTAATAGTTTAGTTTAGGATACGGCTGACATTACAATGTTATTTGAGAAGTGTATTTGGAATGGAGGGGGTCATGTGATTTGCTGGTGTAAAAGAGCATCAATTTAGTTTTGGATGGGTTAAGAATCAGCTGTGAATCAGATAACCATGATTCGTCAGCTATGAAGGATTGTCGAGTTATGATGATAAGTTGCTTTAGGTATGATGCCATGTAGATAAGAGTAGAGTCAACTGCGTATTGAACTATGGAGGCCAGGGAAGTAGATGTGTGGAGTCGGCTGGTAAAAATAGTAAAAAGTAGGGGACCTAGGATAGAACCTTGGGGTACCCCCATGTTGTTATGTAATAGGGTAGATTGTTCTTGTTGCTATTTGACAGCTTGCTGTCGGCCAGATAAGTGCCTGTGGAATCATGCTAGCTTTAGAGTGGAAAGGTCATCAAGAAGTTTTTTCTAACACTACAGTTCAAAAGCAGCATATAGCAGAAAGGATGCTCAACAGGCAAGAAACCAAATTTGTAATGTTTTCTGGATGTGCAGACAGAAGTCCAAGTCAAAAATTCAACAGACCAAACCTGGCTATTCCCTTGTGAGATGCACCTTGACAGTTCCATGTAATTAAACAAAAAAAAAAAAAATGCGACAGGCAATACATTTTTTCTGGCATATTTTTGGGTCCCCCACAGCTGTATATATAATATCAAAAGCTTTAGCATACAGTTGGGATTGCAGCCCATCATTCAGACCTCTGTGAGTGACTCAGCCAATGCTCTGCTCTTCCAATGGATCACACACTCCATGTATCCCTGGTATCCACCAAGGATCAATTCTGACAGTGTGTTCAATGTGCACCTCTCTCCTATCCCTCCCCGTGAAGATGAGCAAGCTGATGTAAGCAGTTCAAGCCCACCAACACCTGGCCTGACCTGGCTTCTCCAGCAACCAAGCTGTTAATCAAACTTGGATCTGGGTCACAGTCAAGGCTTTATTTGTATGTGCCATAATGCCAAAGTATGACATGTCACTTTTGGATGGTCCATCTGCCTTTCATGAAGGAACCAAAGATCTAATAAGCACCTCTTCCATTTACACAGATAATTTTATGTTGAAGGCCTTCTGGTTTCTCAAAGCATTTGTATTACCACTGAAGAAAATAAGTTCATCTTAGGGTTAACTACAAATCTTCCAAGTACACAGGGTGAAAGTTGTGAGGATGGAATGTGGACTGCCATTGAAGCAGAATGTCTTTTTTTTTTTTTTTTTAAGAGAAAAAGCATATGCAGATGTAAGGTGCCCTTTGCATTAGCTGATGAAACCATGGTCGTGTTAGCCATTTGTGAGCTATTAGCACCATATTTGCATCACCTGCTCTACTCTTTTGAGCCAAAACCAGCCAATGAAAGATATGCAACACAGCACTCATCTTCCATGGTCACTAGATGACTCTGCTCAAAGAAAAGAGAGGAAGCTAAGTTTTGTTCTAAGTGTTTAAGAGGTCTCTACATTGGGTCTCCCACATTTCAGTGATGTGAATGAATAGCACCCACACAGGCTGTTTAATGAAAATGACAAGACTGCCAGCTACAGTGTTCAGACAATCCATTTGAAGGTTCTGTTGTAATTCAATGTCCATTCCTTGATGTTCTTTGCTTTGGTGCATACATGGATACCTCCTAGCATGCTGATACACCCCATCACCTTTGCTGTTGAAGATGATCAGCTGGGACCTAGACATGAGCTGGTGTGGAAGGCTTTCACATCCACAAAGAATACAGTTAGGGCTCAGCAAACATAATCCAAAATATCTGTAGGCAGCATTACAGTAAGATAGTAAAGGCCAAATTACATTTTCCAATTCAAATGCCAGGGTTGAGAATCAAAGAGGAACTGGTCTGTAATCAACAGAACTATTTTTTTTTTCTACAGGGTCTATGGACCATTTCCAAAGGCTTTATTCACCACTCACTGAACTTTTCTCATATGTAACCCTTGTACATGATGTCAGCAAGATGAAATAAGACATGCACCCCAGACAACTGCACAGTCTTGCTATTTTGCTCTTCAGACTAGCAATATTAGCAGTGGAGATAAGGGCTACCTTGTTGTAGGGAAATAAAAAGTACAATTGTGTACACTTACCATAAATGTAGATGTTCGAGTGTATTCACTGTTGCAGTCATCACATGTGGGTTATCCCTACTGTGGTAGCCCTCAGCCGGCTCGAATACCAGAGTCAATGTTTTTCTGAGTCGGCTGCTGTCACTTGCAGACTGACGTCTATAAAAGTGTTATAAAGGAAGACAGCCGATGCCATTACATCAGTTTTTCTTGCCCTAACCAACCAGACGCCCAAGTAAATAGGGTGGCTTACAAACACCATTAGAAGCTTACATCTCCCAAAGAAAGAAGATATAAGGGGGAAGGAGGGTGGGAATCCAGGATTGCAAGAGTGAGTACACTCGAAAATCTACATTTATAGTAAGTGTACACAACTGTACTATGCTCATTTTGTTTCACTGTTGCAGTCATCACCTGTGGGAGGATTCCCAAAGCTGAGGAGAGGGATCGTATGATTAGTAAGAGACCTAGGAATGAGTCAACATGCCCTGCAGAACTGCACAGGCAAACCCTGCCCTAGCCTTACAAAACAGAGGTAGGTAGTAATGCTTGGTAAAGGTATGGACAGAAGTCCAGGTGGCAGCTTCCAGGATGTCCCTGGTGGGAACTCCTCTGAGGAATGCTGTGGAAGTGGAGGCTGCCCTAGTGTATGGGTTCGAATAGATTTCAGGGGGGGGGGTTCCCATACAATCTGTAGCAGAAATGGATACAGTGTGATATCCATTTGGAAATGGTTTGTTTGAAAATGAGCTTCCCCTCTGCCCCTGGGGCAAAGCTGACAAGTAGATGGTCTGTTTTCTTGAAGGGTTTAGTACGGTACAGATAGTATCTGAGCTGTCTGTGCACATCTAGTGAGTGCAGAATTATTTCCCCCTTGTTTTGAGGGTTAGGAAAGAAGGTGGGTAGATGTATGGCCTGGTTGAGAGGTACATTAGAGACCACCTTGGGCATAAAGGCGGGATTAGTCCTCAGGGAGACCCTGTCTGCATGGAAGATGATGAAGGGCTCAATGGCCATCAGTGCCTGAAGTTCTGAAACCCTTCTGGCTGAGGTGATAGCTAGGAGAAAAGCAGTCTTCCAGAAGAGGTATTTTAGTTTTGCTGAAGCAGCAGGTTCGAAGGGTGGTAAGGTTAGTTTTTCCAAAACATAATTCAGGTTGCAGGCTGGAGTGGGTGGCCTTCTGATATTAGAAGCCCTTCTGAGGAATTGTTTAATCAAAGGATGGGAGAACAGGGGCTGTTCTGTATCAAAATGAGCTGAAATGGCTGAGACGTGGATTTTAATAGAGGAGACGGAGAGGCCACTATTAAGTAGCTCCGCTAGGTAGTCCAGGATAAGAGGAATGGAAGGTTGTGAGGTATTGCCTCCTCTGGACTGGCTCCAGGAGCAGAATCTTTTCCATTTTCCTCCATAAGATTTTCTGGTGCTGGGCCTTCTGGCCTCTGTGATAATGCCTAGACCCGTTTGCTTAACAGGGGCCCCTTGTTTGCCTTTAGAGCATTAGCCATGCTGATAGTTTGAGAGTCTGCAAGTCTGGTTGCAGCATCCCCCCCCACCTGTGTCAGGAGGTCTGAGAGCAGGGGAAGCTGCCTGGGAGGCTGTAAGGTCAGGCTGCGCAGCAAGGGGTACCAATGTTGTCTGGGCCAGTCCAGAGCAATGAGGATGGCCTTTGATCTGTCCTTCCTTATTTTGATCAGTACTGCAGTGGTGGTGCTGCGGTAGCGTTGTCGCCTCACAGCAAGACATTGTCCCGTTCGATTCTCAGCTAAAGCTTCTTCTGTGTGGAGACATGCATGAATGGGCGTTGTACATCAGGGCTGGCAACTCAGTATGTAAAAATCTGCTGCCAATCATTTGCGGACCGGAGTTCCGCTGTGGCGACTCCCAACCGGGAAAAGCCGAAAGATACAACAACAACAACCTTGGGAATAAGAGGCAGAGGAGGGAATGCATACACAAATAGGGTGTTCCAGGGGAAGGTCAAGGCATCCACCTTCCATGCTAGGTGGTAATATTCCCTGATACAGAATTTTTCAGCTGATGGTTGAGATGAGAAGCAAAGAGATCCACCTCCAGAGTCCGCCACACCTGTGTGATATGTAAAAATATTTTTCTGTGGAGCTGCCATTCGTGGGGGTCCAGTAAGTTTCTGCTTAAGTGGTCTGCCAGGGTGTTGTTGATCCCTGGTAGGTATTGGGCTATTAGGTGTAATCCCATGGAAGAGGCTGTCAGCCAGAGGTTCATGGCTAGTCTGCACAAAGGGTAAGATTGGGTCCCTCCCTGTTTTTGATGTACCACATTACTGTGGTGTTGCCTGTTTTGATAAGGAGAACCTCTGGCTTGAGATGGGGTTTGAATGATGTCACACAGCCTTTTGTACTGCCATCATTTCTTTCTGGCTGATGTGTAAGGGAAGGTGCTGGGCATCCCAAAGACCTTGGGTGTATCTGCCTTCTAGGTGAGTGCTCCAGGCAATGTCTGAGGCGTCGGTGCTAATGGTCTGCCCAGTTGGGTGGAGGGTGAAGGAAAGACCCTTGTTCTGGGCACAGGCCCCTGCCCACCAGAGAAACTCGGCCCTTATACAGGGGATCAGAGGGTGAGAGGACTCTAGACGTTGAAAGTGCTGACACCAAAGTTTCTTTAGGTACCAATGAAGTTTTCTCATGTGAAGCCGGCCAGAGGAATTAGAGGGATGCAAGATGCAATGTACCCCAAGGTTTGCAGAAACTTCCTCGCAGTGAGGTGACTTTTGGAAGCCAGCTGGGTAAAGTAGAGCGGCAGGAAGCTCTACTTTTCTGGGGATAGGAAGGTCATTTGGGATGCGGTGTCCAGCAGTGCTCCCAAGAAAATGATCTTCCTGGAGGGTGTTTGCTTTGATTTCTTCTCATTGATGGTGTACCCTAAGGAGGTTAGGAGGGTTTTGACAAAAAGGAGGTCCTTCAGGAGCTTTTCTTTGCAATCTGCCTGAATAAGGCAGTCGTCCAGATAAGGGTAAATCTGCATATTTTTCAGTCTGCAAAAGGCTATGGCGGGGCTAAGCATTTGGTGAACACCCTGGGAGCAGCAGACAAGCCAAAGGGTAGTGCAGAGAACTGAAAGTGTTGTGAGCCTGCTCTGAAGCTAAGGAATTTCCTCAGGATTCCCTTATGGGGATGTGGAGGTAGGCATCTTTTAGATCAAGGGTAACTAACCAGGCATTTTTTTGTCAGCATAGGCAGCAGATGCTGTAAAGTTAGCATTTTGAATTTGGGGACCACCAGGGAGGTGTTCAGAATGGATAGATCCAGGATGGGGCACCAAGTGCCCTCTTTTCTGGGAACAAGCAACATTCTGGAGTAAAAGCCTTTGCCTGTTTGATCTGAGGGGACAGGTTCTACTGTCCCTTGGGATATGAGAGTTTGGACTTGTTTCAATGCCTCTGTTCACTGATTTGGAGGGAAGTCTGGGTACCCTCTTGGAATTGGGAGTTTGCTGAAGGAGAATTTGTATCCCTGAAAAATGATCCTTAAGACCTACTGGTCCTTTGTTACAGAAAGCCAATTTTCTTTGCAGAGGGAGAGCCTTCCTCCTAGTTTTTGGTGAGTGAAAAAGAGGGGGGGGGGGTCACTGAGACTTTTTGCCATAGAGGGATGGCTTAGAACTCCCTGCCTTTGGAGCAGAAGTGGTCCACTGTTTGGTTCTCTGCTGTCCCTGGGATAGGAGTCTGGGTGGTCTGTCCCTGCGGGGCTTACCTTGCCCCTGTCTGCTAGGTGCAGGAAAGGACCAGTGCTTTGAGGGAAAATTCCTACTGAACCTAGGAGGTTGTACCTGAAAGAAATCTTTTACTGTTTGCATAGATTCTGCTTTATCTTCCACCTTTTTAAGCACCTCTTCTGTTTTACTCCAAACAAGCGGTCCTTATCCAAGGGTGCATCAAGTAATTTAGATTTGACATGATCAGGGAGAGGTTGTTCCTTCAACCATGCGTGTCTCCTAATGACAGATCCTGACAATGCTGCCCTGCTTGAGGCTTCTAGGGCGTCATATCCACAGTGTAATGAGTGCTTGACCACTTGACAAGTAGAGTGCAGTAAAACTGCTAAATCTTTCAATACATGGATTAAAGCTGATTTTATCTGTATTTTGCCTGTGTTATATGTTGAACATCCATTAATTTGTGGGGTCTTTGGTGAATTGTAGCGTTCTGGCATTCGCTGTTTGTAAAGTATAGTTATCTCGAACACTACCTTTTGGTTCTGTAATCTTTCAAATTGGCACAGTCAGGAAAGGTTGAAATCTTTTGTTTTAATAGTTCCAAAGTGTATTGTTGATATTTTGACATGTGGAACTGACAGTTGAGTGCACTGATAACTAAGGATGCAGAGGTGTATACTTTTTTACCCCATCTGTCCAGAGCTCTGGAGTCCTTGTCAGAAGGAATAGGATTCTTTGCAGAACTAGCCTTAGCTCTTTGGTCCCTGTGTAATGACCTCTGGGTCTGCAACAGGATTTCTGTACAGGTATTTGAGAATCCGGTACTCTGTAATACCGGTCAGGTTTTCTGGGAGCAGGTAGGAGGGGCATCAAGAACTAAGCTGGATTCATGGAAGACATCATCCACCACCTCTAAGATTGGGATATGGTTATGGGTCTGTGCTGGGGCAGGTCCAGAAATCTCTTAGTCTTTTCTTAGACCACAGGAAGTCATGGGATTCCCAGTGGAAATGTTCTCTGAGGGTGTGAAGGGCTTCCCCAAATGAAAGATCTTCTGGTGGGGAGGCAGAAGGAATGGATTCCTCTGCATCTGAATCCTCATAAGCAGTAAGAGGTTGTTGTTCCTCTTCAAAATCTGAATAATCAGACTCCTCAGAATCCTGTTCTGTCAGTATTTCAGGAGAAAGGTCTCCTTTCCTTTAAGAAATTGTGGCCTGACTACCTCTGATAAGTGTGATAAGATCCTACGCCACTTTAAGCATTTGAGCTTGGAGTTGTGGAGCAGGAGTAAAATGGTGGCTAGAGGTAGATTTCCTAGGAGTGGCCTTGCTTCTAGGCCTAAGAGAAGCCATTGGTCTGAGAGAAATGGTAGTCAGATGAGAAGCGTTGTTTTTTGTCTAGATTAGGTAGAGCGAAAAGCCTCCTTGGAAGCTGGTGCCTGCGTCGCGGCTCCGGACCCAACCGAGGTAGAGAAAGCTAAAGGCTCAGAAGACGAAGAAGATTTCTGCAGCATACCGGACTCTGAAAGGGTCTCAGTAGAGTCCTGTGATGGTATCAGACTGGGCATCAGGGGATGTGAAGGCACCTCACTGAATTCTGGAGAACTTTAGACCTGCTTAGCAGTAGAGTCGTCTGAAGTCTTAGCCTTGTGTGGTCTGTCTCTATCTTTATCCTTACGTTTTTTCAGAATGTCTACAGATTGTTGGCCGACGCCATTTACAAATGAAAAAACGGAAGATGAAAATACCTGGCTACAATAAGAGCTCTACGACAAATGGTTCTCGCATTAAAGAGGGCACAGAACCGGCAATGGGGGACGTCATGGTCTGGGCCTAAACGAGTGACATAGTATGAATGAAGTCTCTGTGTGGGATTTGCTTTCCACAGGTGAGACAATTGTTAACTTTTTCGGACATCGATTAGTGCAAGAAAAATGGATCCCCAATGGGGTACTTAGCTTTAGATGTTTTCAGCTGTAATTCAAACTCTGGTAGCAACCGACTGGCACACTTGCGAACTGCTTCTGCTACAGGCCTTCCTTTATAGTACTGATGACCTAACATCAGTCTGCAAGCGACAGCAGTCGAAGCAGAAAAACATTGACTCTGGTATTCGGGGCAGCCGAGGGCTACCACAGCAGGGATAACCCACAGGTGATGACCGCAACAGTGAAACATGAAGAACATCCTTTGTTAGCATGAATCCCACAATGACTCCAGGAAAATTAATGTCTTGTCACTAATTTGTCACGAGTTTTTTTTTCTGATTCAAGTTCACTCTACCAGTGTGAATGAGATTCCATATCCAAACCAATGTTTAAGTGACAGGCTTAGGAAGATATATTACACAAGCATCCAGGTAAGGAAATACTATATTGTCTTTTGGCTTCTTCTGTTAGGGGTTACCACAGTGGATCACTGGTCCGCAGATTGATTGGCAGTGAAGTTTTTACAGTGTTGAGTTGCCAGCCCAGCTCCTAACCTTCACAGAAGGCACAAGGAAATACTAAAATGTGCAAAACTGAAGGCAGTTTTATGATGTTTTAGAAAGCCAAAATTCCCTTCCTGATGTACAACATGTGAGAGTCACATAAAACCCTAACTAAATAAGCACCAGCATCATTCAGGTCCAGGGTAAATATGCAACAGCACTCATGTCTGATTTCAAAATTATGAATAATTTAGTGATGCTAAAACAGTTTAATTAGAAATGGTCTAAAACTTGTTTCCATGGATTTTTGTTTCTAAATAAAAGCATCTGTCATTCCGCTGCTGTAGAACACACCATATCAACTTTTTGAAAATTTGTAAGGCTACAGGATGAGTGCATAGTACTGGGAGGATGCCTGAGGAAATGGGTAGGGTAGTAGCTTCTGACAATACTATGCCAAGTACCATTTTAAAATGGCCTGTAGAAGCAAACATCACTAGTATAAGTCCCTCAGTATTACTCAAAATTTGTGAATTTCCCCAAACAAAGCTTTTTACAAAGGGGAAAGAAAAACACATCTTACGTTGCACATTTAGACATTTTGTTTCCGAGTTCTATACTATGCTCCTTGACTCTGCTTCAGCTGCTGGGTGGGCTGTTGCTCACTAAACGAGTATTTCTCGTGGGTTTACTTCACGTACATGCAGATGAAATTTTAGCTTTTCATTGATCCTATATTCCCTCTCGATCATTACAATCCAATGACCAGAAATTTCCTTCTGTCCACAAATCTATCAAATCTGGGTATGGTTTATATTCAGACCACGTTAAGGCCTGGAACTACCTACCTATATCCAACAAGTCAAGACCCTCCCTCTAGTCCTTTAAAACCATTTTGATAGACTTTCTAGTTAAAACCATTTTGATAGACTTTCTAGCCAAAATTTGACTCTGTTCTTCCTGAACCCCTGGATAAGCTATATCTCTAAATATGAGCAAGTACCGATTCAGACCTCCTTACTCTCCCTTCTTCACTCACTTCCTAACTTCAACCAATTTATCTCCTAAATCTCTGTCGAAATTTGTCATAACTCTGTTTTTTCTCTTACTTCATACTACCATTCCTGTTTGTATTATGTTAACTTTGCTTTAATTTCTCAAAACTGGGTAAAATTTCTCTTAGCTATTAAACCAGTGTCATATAAGCTGCATCTATTTTTAACCAATGTTGTCACAATGTGTCCAGTTTGGCATAATTATTTAAACTGTAGATGTTTCTGTATTTTTCAAGACTGCAAAATTACTGCTCTTAAAATGTTTTTGTAATACTTTGGAGCTTTTCTCCCTTGACCTCCACTGAAAACGGACACTTATCCTGTAGGACCTTCCCCAGTAATCCATTGTCAATAAATAAATGATAAAAATTGACAAGGTAGGAAGAAGGCCACATTGTCATGTATTTATATTTCACCTTAAATGACTATTATGAAACTTATTAGAATTTTGGAAGAAATAAACTTTTAGCAGAGATTATTATTTATGGGTGGAGAATTGAACCAGATATGCAATACAGAAGATTTATCAGGGAGGGGGCATAGAAGAGTAAATATAACAAAAAAGATAGATTTCTGCAGTAGTACACAAGAATAACTGTAGCAGATGTGAATTCAGTAACAAGTACTTAGACATAATTTGCATACTATTTCCCAGAACTGGCCAAGATTGGGCAGAAAAAAGAAGTTATGTACTCACCATAACATTCCATGTGAGTTGTTCCATCTTGCCTTCATTCTTCACTGATGGGTTCGGAGCCGCAAAGCTCAAAGTTTACCAGTAGCTCGAGACCCAGCCTCTTATCCCATGATGTACTGCTGGAATTACCTCAGATATTGTTTGATGCTTATACCCTATCCTAGTAAAAGAACTACTCTCCCTAGAGAGGAAGAAGCATAGAGAAACCAAGATGAAGCCAGTCTCCAGGTCAAATGTTAGCTAGGAGGGGGATGGAGGGAGGGATGTGAGAATGAAGGCGAGATGGAACAACTTACATGGAACGTTATGGTGAGTACGTAACTTCTTTATGTGAAGTTGTTCAAGCTCGCCATTCATTCTTCACTGATGGGTAGCGTCCCTAGCACCCTAGATCCCGGGTGGGTCATGGGAGTACACTTTTCAGGACCGTAGAACCAAAAGAAGCCCTGTCCCTGGAGGCCTTATCCACTTTGAAATTTGTGATAAAAGTGTGAGGCTTAGACCATGGGGCTGCAGCACAGATGTTGTCAAGGGGTAACTTGGCTTGAAAAGCTGAAGAGGTAGAGACTGCTCTGGATGAATGAGCCTTCACCTTATGAAATAAAGGCATGTTAGCAGATGAATAAGTGTAAGTGATGCAATCCGATAGCCACTTAGACAGGGTTGTTTTAGACACTGGTCTACTTTTTCTGGCTTCAGAGAAGGATACAAAAAGCTGGTCTGATTTTCTAATGTCTTTTGTTCTATCCAGATAATATCCAAGTTGTCTGTGAACATCAAGTTTGTGCAGCATGTATTCTAATTTGTTGGTATGGTTGGGGGAAAAAACAGGCAACTCAATGGCTTGATTAATGTTAAACTCAGAACATACTTTAGGCAAAAAGGAAGGGTTTGTCCTAAGGGATACTCTGTCAGCATGAAAAATCATATAAGGGGATTTGATAGATAATGCTTGAAGCTCTGACACTCTGCGGGCAGAAGTAATTGTCACTAAAAAGATAGTTTTCCATGATAAAAATTTGAGCTCACAAGATGATGCTGGTTCAAATGGGGGAAGAATGATACGAGATAGCATGAAATTCAAATTCCAGGGAGAATAAGAAGTCTTTACTGGAGGCCTCCTGTGAAGGGTACCTTTGAGAAAGGCCTTAGACAACTGGTGAGCCATAATATTTAGTCAGTCAATACCTAGATGAAAATTAGATATAGCAGCTAACTGTACCCGGACAGTAGCAGCTGCTGCTCCTTCGTTAAAAAATTTTAGTCAAGAATTCAAGAATAGATGACAACGGAGCTTGGTAAGGATCAATGTTCTGGTTTGAAGCCCAAATAGAAAATCTCTTCCACTTACTACAGTACAATTTTATGGTGGAAGGTTTATGGGAAGCCAATAAGATTTGACTTGCATCATAAGAAAGATTATGAAGCCTGGCTATGCGGGGAACTGGAGCAGCCAAGCAGTTAGCTTCAGTGTCTGCAAGGAAGGGTGGAGGTCCCCTGATGGGTGTGTCAGAAGGTCTGGAACGGGGTCCAAGATCCATGGATCCTCCAAAAGATGATGGAAAAGAAATGGGCAAATCTGCCAAGGCCAATGAGGGGCTATAAGAATGACAGTCCATCCCAGTGACTTGGCTTTCTGTAAAAATCTGGGTATCAACGGAATTGGGGGAAATGCATAGACAAGACCCGGGGGGCAATCGTGGATGAGTGTATCCCTTGGGGGATCGCCCGGAGGAGGTATCAGGGCAAAGTAGCTTCTGATTTGGTGTTGTTGTGACTGGCAAAAAGGTCGCAGCAAGGCTGGCCCCATTTGCGGAAAATTCTGTCTGCAATCTCTTGTTTGAGGGACCACTCATGGGGCAACAAAATTGCCCTGCTCAGCTTGTTTGCTATCACGTTGGATCTCCCCAGGATGTGCGTTGCTAACAGAAAGTGCTGGTATGACACAGCCCATTGCCATACTCTGAGGGCTTCTCGGCAAAGGGGGTAAGATCTGGTCTCGACCAAGCCACTGACATGTTGTCTGTCTGTATTGCAATTGTCCCTAGAGGAAGAGAGTCCTGAAAGTACTGCAACGCCAGAAGCACTGCTCTTCATCTCCAGAACATTGATATGCAGATGTGACTCTTGATCCATCCATGTGCCTTGGGCAGTCTTTCCCTGAAAATGCCCCCCCACCCTATCAGGGAAGCATCTGTGGTCACAGTGGCTACTGGGGGTGGGAGTACAAAGGGGCATCCTATTGTGACATGAAGCGACATCAACCACCACTGAAGATCCCTCTTGCAATAATTTGTAATCAGAATTATATGGTTAACTGGCAATTCATGGTAAGACCATTGGGTGAATAGAAGCTTTTGACGAATCCGCATATGCATCCTTGCTAATGGAATGGCCAAGATTGCTGCCGCCATCAAACCTAGTACTTTCAAGACCTCTGCAGCTGGAGCTCTGTTCTTTGACACCACCGAAGAGATGTGCTGTCAAAGGAGAGAGAGACCCTTTTGACTGGAAGACACAGAGTGGTGGTTGAAGAATCTAACTCTGTTCCTATAAAGATAATATGCTGCGATGGTGACAAGGCAGACTTTTCGAAGTTGACCGTAATGCCTAAGTGGTTGCAGAGTGTCAGAGTGGATTCTGTTGTCTGAATCAGTTGATGCCTGGTGGTGAAGGTAAGGAGCCAATCATCCAGGTATGGAAAAACTTGGAATCCTAAACGCCTCAGGTGAGCCATGACCACTGCCATACATTTGGAAAACACTCTGGTGGCTGTAGTGAGACCAAAGGGCAGGGCTCGAAACTGATAGTGATTGGCTCCCAGCCGGAAACGCAGGTGATCCCTGGATGGTCTGGCCATTTTTATGTGCTAGTACGCATCCTTGAGATCGATCGAGCACATCCAATTTTCATTCCCTAAAAAGGGAAGTATGGACTGAGGCGTGATCATTCGGAACTTCTCTTTCTTCATAAATTGGTTGAGTCTGCTGAGATCCAAAATGGGTCTCCAGTCCCCTGTTTACTTTGGAACCAAAAAGAATCTTGAGCAAGTTCCGAATCCTGTTTGGTCTGCTGGGACTGGCTGGATGACTCTTTTTTTCTAGCAACTTGTGGACTTCTATAATTGCTTGTTCCATGTAACTGGGTGGAAATGTCCGGGATTCTCCTGACAGAAAGGGGAGGAGAGGAGAACAGTATGAAATACCCTCTGTAAATGATGCTTTGTACCCAGCTGTCATTTATGTCTAGCCAGGCTTCTGGGTACAAAGATAAGTGACCCCCGACTGCCTCCATAGCAAGACAGCTGGGCCTCATCTCAGGAGCGCTGGTAGGGCTGACCAGAGAAATGATCTCTGTCACCCTGGTGTTCCTCTGACATGAGGGCAGCATCTTCCAATATTACCTCCTCCTCTGCCCCTGGAGGGGGGTTCTCCACGTGTGTCCTGAAAGGCTCCTTGGGCTTTTCAGAACCACATCTTTCCTCCCTTTTGGCCTTTGGGGTAGGCCGAGTAGGGGTGGAAAAACGGACTCCGACGCAGAGTCTTTCCCTACTGTTCACACCTGGTCAATGTTTCCTTTACCTTAGGCCCAAACAAGGATGAGCCATCAAACTGGGTATTTATGAATGAAGACTTGAAGGGCTCCACGAAGGAAGAGAGGCGCATCCAGGCATACCTACGAAGAGCAATCCCTGAACCTGCAGCCGTACTCAAACCATCTGCTGCATATGATATGAGATGCATGGACAAGTTCACAATGGAATTAAGGGTAGCAAGCTGGGCAGAAACTTTGTCAGAGACGCCTGCCACTACAGCACCCTGAAGATCATCTCCCAACTCCTTAAGGAGATCTCTATGCAGTCTGGTGAAATGGGTCAGATAGTTCAGTGATCAAAGAGTGAAAGTCGCTGAACTGAACACGCGTTTCCCATATCTATCCATGATCCTAGAATCTCTGTTAGGAGGATGGATAGACACGCAAGTCTCAGACCATTCCTTCTTGGTGGCTGCCGCCACCACCATGGCTTCAACAAAGACTCCCTTAGACAAGAAGGTTTTCATAGGTTCATACTAGGCTATCTGCCCTAGGGCATTTATAAGCCTAGCCAGAATGTGTTTGGCTTTCGCCACCCATTTTAAATTTATTTTGCTATGCCCTTTTTCGAGGTTAGTATACTGTGCCTCTGTCTAACAGTGACACAGAAGTGATATCCGGGGTAAACCTAAGATCTCCCATCCACTCATCAAGATTCCTCTTGAAGAGAGTCAATGAGGGACTCTGCCTAACCTGGACTGGGATTTTATTCCAGAGTAAAGGGAGCCTTTGGGTTATGAATCTGTCCCTCCAGCATGTCCTATTTATTTCAGTGCTGAGGTTCAAGTCTCTCGAGTGCGTAGCTCGATGGGATTTGGATTTTCTGAGGTGCAGCATGTCCATTAATTCCGGGTTGGACATGGCTTTATACGACAGGCACAGATCGCCTCTGAACAGGTGGTATGCCACTGAGTAGAGCTGGAGTTTCTTTAACCGGGCAGCATATGGCATCTGTTTGAGTCCTTTGATCCTCTTGGTGAGGTACTTTTGGGGTCTTTCCAGTTGCTGCAGGTGTCTGGTAAGGTACATCCCAAAAGGGGCATTGTACTCAATTATGGGCCTGATGAGGGATGAGTAAAGAGGCACGATGACCTCCCCTGATCTAGATGTGAATCCCTTCATGATTAGGTGGGCTATATAAAATGTTTTTCTAACCACTTTGCCCACGTGGTTGTCAAATGAGAGATTGCTATCAACTTGGGTCCCCAGGTCCCTAATTACTTCTTCTGTACTTAATGGATTACCATCTATGTGGTAATTTGTGGGCACTTTGTTTTTGCCAAAGGGGATGACTATACACTTTTTGGCATTTAGCTTGAGGCCATGGCTCTGGCACCAGTTGTCTGTTTCTATGAGGCCCTTTTGAGGATGCTTGTGTTGGCTGGAGAGTCGATTATGGCGCCCAGTTTGCAGTCATCTGCGAACTTGGTCAGCCACAGTCCTTCTGTGTTGGCCTGTACCTCCGAGAAATATATACCGAACAAGAGAGGTCCCAGGACTGAGCCTTGTGGGACACCACTTGTAACTGGTTTGGAGTCTGACATGGCTCCAGCAATTCTAACCATGTGGGTTCTGTCCTTGAGCCAGTTTGCAATCCATCTAGTGACATAGGGGTTTATATTTAAGCTGGTGAGCTTATCTATAATGCCCGAGTGGGGTATTGTATCGAAGGCTTTTGTGAGGTCCAGGTAGGCTGTGTGGACCACCTTCCCCTCGTCAATGGCCTTGGTAACTGTTTCAAAGAAATCAACCAGGTTTAAGAGGCAGGATTTGCCCTTAACAAAGCCGAACTGGGTAGGATCCAGTGTCTGTAGGTCCCCAATATCTTTTTTTATGAGGTCCATGATGATCCTTTCCATAGCTTTGCAGACCAAGCTAGTCAGGCTTATGGGGCGATAGTTTCCAGGATCCGTTGAGGCACCACCTTTATGGAGAGGGACAACTGTTGCTGTATGCCACTCTTTGGGCACATATCCTGTAGTAAGGCTGAGATTGAACAGTAGTTTTATGTTTGGGTTTAGCTCTTCTTGGAGTTCATGTAGGACGCAGCCCGTCCCATTGATGTTGTGTTTTTTGCTTTGGAGAGGGCGGCTCTTACCTGAGCATCTGAGATGTCAGGGGGGCAGCACTCTGCTGGGATAGATATTTGCCCTTTTGGTGGGGGGAGTTTGCGCTGAACCTGTCAGCTAGGATGTTGGCAATGTCTGTGGGTTCACTGTATTTTTTGTCATTTTGGACTAATTCTGAGCATATCTGGGAATTACCACCCAGGTTCCTAACATAACTAAAGAAAGCCTTGTGATTATCCTTAGTGTCCTGTGCAATTTTTCTCTCGAAGCTGGCCTTAGACAATTTTATGAGTGCCCGTAGTTTTTTGCTAATACTGATCAGTGATGCCTTCCCTTTTTGGGATTTTGCTCTATCATTTAGTAGCTTCCTCCTTCTATTGTATAGTTTGTTTATGGCTGGGGTCCACCAGACAGGACGTCTGCCTTTGGAGGATTGGGTCTTGGTTTTATTTGGGATTGCATGATCCATGCATTCCTGAAGGTGTTCATAGAATGTGTTTATAAAGGATTCTGCGGTCTGGGCCGTATTTTCCACAAGCCCGGGGGCTTTGAAGGATTCCACCTCAGTTTTGAGGAGTGTGAAATTTGCTTTAGAGAAGTTTTTCACTGTGGTTTTCTGGGCAGGGGGTGGGGTCGGGATGTGAATATCCAGTGAGATTAGTTTATGGTCTGATCTTACCAGTGAGGGATACACTTCTGGTCTGGAGCATAGAGTCCCCATGTTGGTGATGATCAGGTCCAGCATGTTTTCCCCTCTTGTGGGAGTGGTAACAAGTTGTTCCATAGCATTTGAGTTTATAAATTCTAGGAACCTTTGGGCTAGGGTGTTAGAGCTAGAGTAATGCTCCCAGTCTATGTTTGGGTAGTTGAAGTCGCCCAATATAATGGTGTTTGGAGAGACCTTCATATTTTCCAGTGTTCTTAGAAAGGCCGAGTGGGGTTCCTGCGTTTGGGAGGGTGGTCTGTAGCAGGCTATAAACTGGAAGGCAGTTTTACCCACTGTTAGTTGCACATGGATAGTCTCTGATGCTTCGTGCTTTGCCACCAACCTGGAGGTGTGGGTATCTTTGATGAATATCGATACTCCCCCTCCTTTTATGGTTCGGTCCAAGTTTTGGGGCCGAAAAGCATGGTATGAGGTATAACCTGGTAGTGCTGGGGTGCTCTCGGGAGCCCTGAACCAGGTTTCTGTTACTGCACAGATATCGATGTTCTCCATGCTAAGGAGAGTTTCGAGTGCATGCATCTTGAGGTTTAGACTTCTGGCGTTGAGTAGCATTACTCTTAGTTTCTTATCCCTTGTGATACCTATGGAGGTGGGTTTGTCTTTTGAGCCTTGCTTAAAAAAGGCACTATGGGGGTAGCAAGAGCCTTTGCCAATATCCGAAAGTCCAGGGGTGACAGGTGCAAGCCGTCCCTAGCGAAGAATCGTGGCTTGTCGAGCATATCATCCCAAGCTGACAGGCATTGGATCCCCTTTGAATGACACCAGTACTTAAGCCAATTGTTGAAATTGGTCATCTTGTCTTCATATTGTGGCATCATTCTTGGTGAGGGTAAGATGCTACTCAAGGTCAGGGTCATACCGGCCTGGGCTACATGCTCAGAGAGCTCCTTTATGTCTCTTTTCATGTAGTCCAGGGAGGTACGTCTCAGGTCATTCACACCAGCATGGACAATGACTGAGTCATATTTGTACTTGCCTTGGAGTGACCTGAGTGCTTGTGTTATGTGGCGGATCCTAGCGTCTGACAGGCTGCTCACCGTGACCCTCTCCTTGTTCAGCCTGGTAAGCGGGACGTCAGTGTGCCTGATGATAGAGTCACCTATTACAAGTGTATCAGGTATGTTGTTTAGTCTTAAGGGCTGTGACTGTTTGGCACACTGGCTTTGTGAGATATGTGTTGCACGTGTTTTGTTTTGGGGTAGTGGTTGCTTGGGTGTCTGCTTTGGAGGTCTCTGCTGCTTAGGCAGATCTTTATTTAGAGCCTCCGAGTATGTTTTTGTGTGATTATGTGTTTGGTTTGCTGTCGTGGTAGGTCTATGTGAGACTGGAATTGTGGTGAGTGTGGTTTCCTTCTCCTCCTGACTGGTTATGCCAGTACTGAGTTGAGAGAGCTTAGCCTCCAGTTTGGCTATATGGTTGCATCTCTCACATGTGTTGGAATTTGTTGGGAGGAGGAGAGGGTTGTCTGTGTACATGAGGCAGTTGTAACATTGCCTCAAGATTCCCAGATTCACCAGCTGGACCGGAGAGGAGATAGACAACTGACATGGACATGCTAGAATAATATTGGGAATTCCTTAATAATTGAAAACAAGGGCCAGTGGGGAGTGAGGGTGTAGTGCTTTTAATTTTTAGTGCTGACTTATATAATTGCTTTAGCGAGCAAGTGCCAGGTAACTTAAGTGCAATGTGTCACAGGTAACTTAAATGCAAAAACAACAAACAGTAACTTTCTTTCAAGTGAAACAAGGAAATAAGTACAGTAAGCAATGCAGATATCACTAGTGATCCACAGAAGCGCTGAGAAGCCGCGTATTAGGTGGAATTAGCGTTCCAGGGAAATAACAAGCAAACAAACAACAAGCATATAAACAAAGCTAGATTCAGCAGGCCTGAATCTAGTCTATGCTACAGCAAACAAGGTGTACCAATTTCAGTAAGATACAGTTCAAATATTCAGGCACTATAAACCTTTAACCAGAAATTCCCAGCTCAGAAGGGCAGAGTCCAGCCTCTTCTCCCACAAGAGTGCAGACCACAAACCTTCTTAATGTAAAATAACTGGCCTGAAGCCCAAGTGCTTAAACTAGAACTAATGCACTTTAAGAATAACAGACACTGGGCTCTCAATCAGCAGTTCTCAACTTAGAAGGATGAAAGCTACCTGTCCTGCCACCACAGTGCATGCCACAAACCTTCCTAATGTAAAACAACTGGTCTGAAGCCCAAGTGCTTAATCCAAGAGACTTAGAATGATAGCTACACTTTAATCAAGTTACTACCAAGCAGTAATAAATACAATTGAATACTTTAGAGAATGCCTGGATTAGTGCTCAAGTTACACAAACAAAGCTAGATCCAACAGGCCCGAATCCAGTCTATGCCACAGCAAACAAGGCGCACCAACTTCAGTAAGAAGCAGTTCAGATATGCATGCACTATAAGCCTTTAACCAGAAATTCCCAGCTCAGATGGGCAGAGTCCAGCCTCTCCTCCCACAAGAGTGCAGACCACGAACCCTCTTAATGTAAAATAACTGGCCTGAAAGCCCAAGTGCTTAAACCAGAATTAATACACTTTTAGAATAACAGACACTGAGCCCTCAATCAGCAATTCCCAACCTAGAAGGATGTAAGCTACCTGTTCTGCCACTACAGTGCAGACCACAAAGTGTTTAAACCAAAAGGCTTAGAATGAGTTGCACCAAGCAGTAATAAATACAACTGAGTACTTTTAAGATGATGCAAAAGTAAAATAAAGTAGGTAGAAACACAAGTACAGTAAAAGCAGATTAATTTTTTTTCTGAACAAGTGCTGAGATCAAAGAAACAGATTTGAGTGCTGAAACTAGAAAACTGGCTAGTTATAAGAAAAAAAACTAAGCTAGAAGGCTTCCCTCCAGCACAGAAGGGCTTGGGGGCTCAGAAGCCTACAAATAGTCTATACCACTTAACAGGAAAGGCAGGAAACAAGCTTAATTTTTTTTTTTCTGTTTCCCAGATGCTCTCTTTGTACACAGTAGGAGTGCCTGAAATCAGAATATGATCTCACTGCACTCAGTTGAGTGAGCAAATGAGATGGGCCCAGAAGGAGTATCCAAACACAAATTTACAAGAGGGACGGGCAGTTTCAAGGCCACTAAGATTAACACCAAAACAAAAACAGTGAGGGTGGGTGGGACTAACTGAAGAGCAGAGTCAAAACTTCCAGTTCAGTTAATATTCCTGCAACACACAGTTAAAATCAATTTAAATACTGTATTTTTTTGAAAAAAAAGTGCAGATAAAGGTACTTAAATTCTCTTATACGTCCATTTGAATACAGCAAGTTCTTAGCCGGCCAAAGCTGAGGTTTTTAAGCAGAAAATATTTCACACTGTACCACTTAAATAGGCAAGGACAGGAAATCAAAGAATGTGGCTACCCCCACACCTGTAATTACTAGCAAATAACAAAATTCAGCAAACACTGACTAACTTCCAGTTCAGTTAATATTCCTGCAACACACAGTTAAAATCAATTTAAATACTGTATTTTTTTGAAAAAATGTGCAGATAAAGGTACTTAAATTCTCTTATACGTCCAGTTGAATACAGCAAGTTCTTAGCCGGCCAAAGCTGAGGTTTTATCTGCTGGGGCAGAGATAAACTTATTTGGCCTCCGAGGGACAGGTTCCATGGACTCCGGTGACTCCCATGCCCTATGAGAGACCAATTGCATAAGCTCATCGTAGGGTGGAGACACCCAGGAGCTGGAAGGTTTAGACCCAAAAGCCTTCGGGAGAACAGACTCATCCTCAGTAGGGGTTTTGGACTGCAATCACCCCTCTGCCTAAGGATCTCTGCAAAGGAGATGTCCTCATAGGGGGATCAAGGGGACCCTTCTGACTCATCCAAGTCAGTGTCAGATGTCAATGACTCCTGTGGGGAGTTCATGTTCCTCCTCTTGCACACTCTCTTTCTGGAGACTTCCTCAGTGGGAGCCTCTGGGGAAGTCTCAGAAGAGCAGCGGGCACCCAGTGGGGCTAACCGAGGCTTTGGGTCTCTATGCTTGGGGTGGCCGATGGAAGCAGAAGCAGACACAGGCACTTTAGGGGAAGAAGAGGCCAGACTTGGTGATGAGGAAATCGTAGGAGACAATACTCACCTCATGGCTTCGAAGGCATCACGGCTCTGATGAGAAGGAGTCGACGGACCCGAAGGAACCGTGATTCCCTCCCGCACCAATGCCCTGGGATCCAAGCCCGAGGTAGGAGCCGATCTCACCCGCGCCGAGGCCCTGAGAAGAAGAGTTGGCACTGACAGGTCAGTGAGACTATCCTCCCTGGTCCCGACTAGAGAGTGTTGGCCCCTAGAGTCCCCAGTCAGTGCCGAGGATGTCCGAGTAGATGGAGCCAATAACATTGGAACAGGCATCGGCTCCAAGGGTTCTACAACCATCAGGTCGGCCTCCTCTGGCTCCGAAAAAATGGTATGGCTCAGTGGAGGAGCAGTCAATTCTGGGGTAGAGGTCTTTGGTTCCAATGCCTGGGTCGGAGCCGACAGCAATTTAGCTAGGCCTGGTGTCTTTAAGAGCTTCTGTGCCAGTCGGTCCTTGTCTGAATCCAAAAGGCTATCAGAGGACCTGGAGGAATGCACCGATGGTGCCAACTGGAGTAATGGAGAAGGAGTTTCGGAGACCGGTTCCAAGGCAGTGTTCCGGGTCCAAAAGGAAAAGACTGTCGGCTCCGAAGGCTGTGGAGCCGAAGTCACAGCAAGTTCCACTTTCTTAGATTTTTTTGACTTGGAGTCTGAGGAGGACTTAGAGGACTTTGATGAATTGCTGGCTCCATCTTGGTCAGTCAAAGCTTCCACAAAAGCGTGCTTAAGAAAACCCTGATCCATGAGCTTTCTCTTCCTCTCAGCAAGCACCCTAGTGGAAAAGGAGTGGCAGATACTGCAGGACTCCTGCAGGTGCACCTCACCCAGACAATAGACACATTGAACGTGTCCGTCTGTGAAGGACATCTTCTGTCCGCAGTCTGGACATTTTTTAAAACCAGACTTTGGATGTCTGTCTTTATCTTCTGACATAATTTTAATCTATCACAACTATAAACAACTATTTTAGAAAAGCACACACAATATCAAACAATGCCCAAGAGGCTACACTATATATATATATATATATATATATATATATATATATATATATATATATATACATATAAAAACAGAAAAACAGAAAACTAACTAAGTTTAACTGTTAATATCTAACTACACAACTACGCTAACACTACACTACTAAAGGCCAAAGCCAACACTAGCAAAGAACGGCCATGAAAAATAAACGAGACCAAAAGAGATAGTAATATATGGGTAAGGGAAATACTAAGCAAAAGTCTAAATATGAAAATATAAGAATTTTTTTAGAAAAACTTGCTAATTCGTTGAATAAAGTCTCGGGCAGAGCTGGAAACCAAGAGATCAGTGCTGCGGCACTGATCTCTTGGTTTCCAGCAAGAGATCAGTGCTGCGGCAAACCAGATCAGATTTAATTCCAGCAGTGCATCATGGGATAAGGTGCTGGGTCTCAAGCTACTGGTAAACTTTGAGTTTTGCTAAACGGCCGTGTTGGAGCCGAGGATCAGCTCCGAACCCATCAGTGAAGAATGAACGGCGAGATTGAACAACTTCACATTTATATTTTACAGGAGCATGTGTATTTAACCAAGATCTTTTAGGTCTGTCCAATAAATTATATTAGATTATACACCAATACAAAATAAGACAAAGATGCCTGTTAATAATACAAAAATTATTTACACACCCTTTTCTACCGGTCTGTTAAAAAGAGAAGAATTTAAGGATTGGGTAGTGGAAATGACTGCAAATTGATTAGGAAGCTAGACATTTTTTCAAAAGGAATAACTAATGACAGGGATAAAATGAAAATGGAGTTTAAATACATGGGTAGAAATAAGCAACACAGTGATACTGGAAATATATAATACAAATTACTTACAAGGATTGGCAAAGCTTAAGTATTACAGGAGAAGGGGATCTCTCAGAACAAGATGAAGAGCAACCACAAAGAACCAAAGGGAAAAGGATGGAGTATTTGGGGAATATGCATGAGTTTAAAAAGGTTATGGTTAAGCAAGTTAAGGGAAATTTGGCCAGGGCATTTGGGGAATTTCTCCTACTCTTTTCAATATGTGCCATATGATCTTTTACATCCCTCTGACCTACCATCAACTCAAGTAGTTAGAACTTCAGTTTAACAACTCATGGTGGCGATATTATGCCAAGAGGGTAAAGACTGCTCAGACCTGGCTTCACTAAAACCCATTTAAATTTTAAACTTGGATTATAAAGATTTTATGTCTATACTATCAAAGGGAATGGCAAAGGTGTTGACAAAATTGATAGATATGGATCAATGTGGATTTATGGAGGAAATGCAAGCATCTGGCACATTAAAAATAATGATTCAGAGAGAAGCAGAATGAAAGACGATGCCGCTATTGCTGGTATTTCTTTGATGCAAAGAAGACATTCAGTAAAGTCAGACTGTATTTTATGAGTACAGCAAAGGTAGCATTTGTCTTCCCTGATACAATAACACAGTTAAATACCGGGGATCTATGAGGCGTCAGTGATAAGAATTAAACTGACAAGCTGTGGTTAAACCAAGGAACAAGGCACAGACATCTTCTCCTCCTTTTCTATTTGCTATTTAGAGCCATTAGCAAAGCAAATAAGGGACTCACAAATTCAAGGATACTGTATGGTAATCAGAAGCATTAGCTTTAATTGCAGATGACATTATTTTGCACTAGATAAATCCAGAAAATGACATTTCAGTGCTGTGGAACATTTTGAGATAGTTTCAAGTATTTTCAAGATATTACATAAATGATGAAAAAACAAAGGCTATGGCTGTAAAATATGTACCCTCATATGAATTGGTTCAGCAATACCCAATATGAAATGTTCAGGTATATGGATTAAAAAGGATTCTGCTATGGAGTTAAAAATATGTGGGAAGAGACTAAAAAAAAAGAAAATACAAAAACTGGACAGCTGGAAGCTCTTGATTATGAATATGATAGTAAGATACAAACAGTGAAAACATTTAAATTCCTTTAGTCTAATATCAACCAGAGAAGAAGTTGTAAATAATAAAGTTGATTCTTCCCATAGAAGACGGTAGTTTAGAATTACCTGATTTTAAGAGATACTTTACAGTTAAAGCGTATATACATAACTCAAGCAAAAAGTTATAAATCAAAGTGGAAAAGGATGATGATGAAACATGGGGGGGTACTTCTAGAAATTAAGACACAGTAGAATTTTGGATGCAAGTACTTAAGAATATTTTATTTATTTGATTATTTATTTGACATTTGTTTACCGAGAAAGTCCAACTGGGTATGTTCCCATTTTCAGCACATGCCTGCGGAGACGAGCTCCAGAGGTCATAGTAAACAATTAGGTACTTGCATATTATCGCAACCAGACTTGCTACCTCGTCTAATATGTAAAGCATTCAGTGGCTTGTAAATAGTTTGGTTACTTTCATTTTGTAGGACTGAATACTGTTACCTAGCTGTAGTTAAGGAAAAATAAGAAAGCTCTGCCTGTATTTGTGGGGATGAATACGGTGACTGGCATAGTTTTTTCGCAACAACGTTGCAAGCGAGTCAGGTTTCCTATATTATCCTCAAGTCTGCACTCCTGCTTTTTGCTATTGTAAAAGAATCATATTGGTAGGTTAACATCAGTTTTCCACGTGTTCTGATCAATCCTCCTGGGACGGGAAAGCTGTGTGTAAAACTGATATCAGCCTACCATTCCGAATCGTTTACAGCCTCAGAAAGCAGGACTCCAGATCTTAGATGTCTGTATGGCATACAAAACAGAAAAACAGGAAGAGGATTTGCTAAACTGTTTGCGCTGTTAAAGTAATGTGCAGTTTTTTTCCCAGTACTAACAACTTTCAAATAACCGTTTCAACTGTTTCCTGCACTCGTGTGTATGCAGATATCCTATTATCACAACCAGATCCTTTTTTCACAACCACGAAAATCTGGTTGCGATAATACATAAGTACCAACATTTTAAATCACAAAAAATAGAATGATGTAGACAAATTACATTCTACAAAAAAAAAATATAAGTTGCAACATTTAGAATGATTCAGACAATGCAACAGATATGTGGTTGTGGATACAATAAAATTAAAAGGAAATAAGCCATGTGGGAGGGCACACTGTATACAAAATCACACATTAGGAAGCTCAATCTACAGGAGAAAACTAGTACTGAACACAGAACTATGAACTGTAGTTACAGAAAACGTAGCAGTAAGAGTTACAGTACGCAAAAATCCAGGATACTTAAGAAAATCCAATATGTCTGATTATATGATTATACATGGAGAAATAAGTTAATAGAGTACTAAACTTATTAAGTCAGGACACACTATGTCCACACAGCAGCAATTAAATTACAGTAGTAGCTAACAGGCATGACTTCTAAACGTACAGTAGAGTATGAAAAGAAAGAAGAGCGAGTAGAAGATATTACAGGTACTATCGTATAAGCTAGTAAGGCAGGAAAGCAGGTATTACAGAGATAATTGCTATTAATGAGGGAGAGCAAGAGGGGGTAACATTAGAGTGTAGACCATGAAGAGTACAGTAGGAACAGATAGATGGGAATAGTGAATGAATACTATGGTAGTAGAGAGCAAGGGCAGATCCAATTATTCGTTAAATGATCTTTCTGTCTTGACTTAAAAGAAAAGTAGTGAGGTACAAGTCTGATTGATTCTGGAATAGTATTCCATGATTTGACAGCATTGTGAGAGTAAAGACAGACTCCATGGGATCTCCTGGGTTTGTAGATAGACAGTACATGTTTGCGAGAGGAATGTAGGTCACAAGATGGAATATAATATTGAAGTAGTGATGAGGAGGTATGTGAATAAGAGGTGTTATATAGCATTTTGTGTGTTAACATAAGTTGATTAAAAGTCAGTAGATGGGGTAGTTTGAGCCAGCTTAGGGACTTAAGTGAAGAGCTGTGGTGAGAAAGGTGTGCATGGCCAGTGGCAAATGTACCTACTGTATTATAGCAGTTAAGTTTTTCTTCAAGAGAAGCTTGCAGACTGGTTAGAATAGGGGAAGCTACAGCAGGGAGGGTAAGAGATAAGTAGTGGCAATGGTCACTTTTGCAGAGTTGGAGATGATTTTTTTAGCTCTATACAGCATGCTCAGTTTTTGATTTTTTTTTATATTGATATGCAGGTCAGATGTGAGATTATTGTCAATTGTTACACCTAAGAGTTTGGCGTGAGAAATAACATTAGTAGAAGTATTGTTAAGTGAAGTAACAGAAAAGTCAGAGGTATCTGGAGTATGTCGTTTTGGTAAAAATAATAAAAGTTTTTTTTTTTTTTTTTTGGATTAAGCAGCAACTGGTTGTTGGCAAGCCAAGATTCAATGGAGTTGAATGTGTCATGAGTTAAGTCCTGAAGATGGATAACATTGTTAGCAGAGCAGATTAGTGGAGAATCGTCTGCATGTTGAATTAGCATTGCTTGCTTAGAGCTCTGTTAAGATGATTAATGAAAACGATGAAGAGGACTGGACCTGGTATAGAGCCTTGGGGTACTCCTGTGCTAACTGTTAAGTAAGGAGAGAAATACGAGTTCCATTTGACACACTGGTATCTGTTGGAGAGAGTAAGTGGTGAACCACTGTAAAGTTGTTTCAGTTAAGACAAGAACAGACAGTGGGATAAGAGTTTGGGGTAGGAGACAGTGTCAAAAGCTTCTGATAGATCCAAAAATAAAGATGAGACAAAATCACCGGAGTCGCAAGGTTTGTTAATAGTGTCAGCAAAGGATAGTAGAGCAGTGACAGTACTATGGGCATGCCTGAATCCATGCTGGTAGGGGAAGAGTAGATTAGAGTCTAATAGTTATTGAAGAAATGGTTTGTGGATACATTTCTCTAGAATTTTTGATAGTAGTAAAAAAACAGCAATAGTTCTATCGTTAGATATTTCTGTGGATGTGCTTCCTTTGTGGAAAGGAATGATGAGGAACTTTTTTTCCACAAGGAGGGGACATAAGCTTCCTTGATAGATCTACTGATTATTATAAAGACTGAGCAAGCAACTGAGTCAGCTGCCATTCTAAGGAATTCATTGGGAAGAATGTATGCAGATGGGAAATGAGGCTTGAGTTTGCACAAGAGGGATTTAATGAAGGAAGTGAGAATTTGGAGAAACAGGTGATAAGCAGCTGAAGGAAGGTGGGGGGATGGAGGAAAAGTTTTGGTGATAGATGCTATGCTATTACTCAAGTAAGAGTTGAATTGAGATGCAATGTCTGGAGAGGTATTGTCAGAGTCTGGTTGAGGAGAGGATTGATTTCCAAGGTGCAATTTTTTTAATGGTGTACCAGCAGGTTTTGCGATTGGATTTGTGTTGATCTTGAGGCTTTGTGTTTAAATGTTTGCTATCCAAGTTAACATGTTTCTTTACAATGTTATGTAGTGTTCTGAAGTGTTGTAGATTATTGTGGGTCTTTTGTTTTTGGTAGCTAGACCAGGCCTTAGCTCTCTTTCGCATAAGTGATCTGGCATAGTGGGAAAGCCATGAGGTGTAGTTGGATTTAACCGTTCTCTTTTTGGTAGGAGCTAGAGTGTTTAGGAAAGTAGAATTAAATTGCTCTGCTGCCTCGTCTAGTGAGAGGTATTTGAGAAAAGACCAATTAAGAGAGTTTAAAATGTCTATAAAGGTCTGCTGATCAAAGCTGGTGAGGCTGCGGAGATGTCCTTTGGGGATGTTGTTTGCAAGACTGAGGAGTAAATCTAGTTGTATAGATAGGGTAGTGATCACTAAAACAGTCTGACAGTGTTTCAGAATCAGCAAAATTACTAGATGGTGGTATGATAGAGCCATTTTTGTGGGATGAGTACCATACAAAACATTATATTCATAGATTAGCAGAAAGTATTCTAAGAAATAATCTAACTCATAAATGGGGAAAGGAAATTTTTTCAGTAGGGATACAGAAATTAGGTAAAATGGGGCTTGAAGTTGCTGAGAGAAATTCGCAAAGCAACTAAGGTATTTGGAACAATAAGCCCAAAACAGGAAGACAATGCTTGCACAGTCAATTTCAAAATACACAAAAAAATTGTGCATGTAAAAAAATGGTAATGTAAACTTTTCATATTATACAGGATAAACTTGAATAATAATGAATATGTCACGGTATATTAGTGAACATTTTACAACACAAAAATATACAAATTAAAGCTAATAAATTCCTTATCCCATGCTTGAGGTCCCTCAAATTATCTAGGGTATGATCTCAGTTATTCTTACCAGGAGTAATATACAGTTATGAACCTTGGAATGGGTAAAGCCAATCTAACACCAAATGGGATACATTAATTCAAGCACAGAAAGGAAAATTGGCTAGGCTTAAAATGGCCCTGTAAGAGCAGCTAGCTTAGTACTAACCTATAGACCATTAAGAACAGAGTTTTAATAACAAGAAGACAAAATAACTTATGTATGCTCAAGGCTACCAAATATGAAAAACATTCCTTTTGCATATAATTATATACAGAGAAGTATGCTTATATTTTAATAACCATTAACATGTTCATGGGATGGCAATTAAGAAGAAATGAAGACGGGAGTTAGAAATGATGAATAAGAGGAAAGCATTACATTTTATGTACATCTCCATTTTGTATGCTTTTATTGGGAAGCCCTTATTTAATAGCTTTCAAGGTATATTAGGAGACACGGTAATGAACTTAAACCCAAGCCTGTCTTGGCCACTTGTTGAATGGTGCTTCTATCCATTATGAATAAATGACTAAAGTATCCTGAAATTAAGTTGCTTAAACAGATCTTTCAATCAGGTATCCATTTCTGATTCTAAAGATGTCAAGTGAAAGTCATACCCTAAAAACACAATGTATTAAAAGAAACAGGTAAAGCTGCCATTATAGTGCAAGTAACTGAGAAGTAAAGCATTAACTTAGAAGGCTTCCACAGCAGTCACTGTTTGCAAAATTGTAAAGAAACCAAATCACAGGATCCACATATGTACCTGCAAGAAATATTTCAGTTGACATAATGGAGCTACAAAAATAAATAGCACCTCTTATACTCATGAAGGAATCAAAATTCTTCAAACAGTACTACTCTCAACAATTCTACATTAACTTGAAACCATAAATACATCTAGGCTAGAGTAAACATATCCTATGATAGAAAATCAGTTCTGCCCACTAAAGCAATGGGAGAGGAAGATAGTTAACTGTGACGGGCTTTCTAATTTTCGGTGTGTGAGGGCAGTGCTGCCAAATACAGCAACAAGAAGAGAAAGTTTGGTATATATATGCAGCATAACGCTTTCAAAAACAGGTGCTTCAGCCATTGATTTAGCACAGTGAGAAGCATGTGCATGTATTGGGGGGTAACCAGCAGAATGATCCTGACCTTAGATGGCTTACTGCTGGTGAATTCATAGCAGTTCCATACAGATATAACGTGTTGGGCAGACATCGCATCTCTACCTTCCAAAAACAGAAGAGGGGGCCGTATCACTAAGAAAATCTTAGCACATATGACTAAAGCTCTATGCTGTTAATGAGCAGTTTCCTCTGACCAGGATAAAGGGTATTACAACTCTAAGGAAAAATATTAACATGACAGTAATATCAAATCTTCCCCTAGCAGACAACTTCCAAACTTGAACTCTACAACCTAGCCCTTAATGAGTTACACCATACACGGATAAGTGACAAACAAAATCTATATCATGTCTTGGCAAAATACTGCATTACTCCACTCTGCTACAGAAACCCCATAGTTAGTCTAGTGTCTTCTTTACGCTGTGCTGAGAAACAGGTGCTAATAATCACTGAAGATAATGGCAACCATAAACACCAAAGCAGCAATTTGTGAGAAAAGAAGAAAAATAAGGCTCAGCACCAAAATAAAGGTTTAGCACAATCTGATCCCATCCCCACAGTACATGTTCCCAACCACAAAGCAGCAATGCTGGTGGTCAGCAGATAGCAGTGGAAAAGGGCCAGGAAATAGAAGCTGACTAGCGTACACAACATTTCATCAAACTGGAAAGCATTCTGACTTGGCACTGCTTTACTTGAGCTATGATTGCTTTAAGCCCTTTAAGTTTTTAATCATTCTGTGTGTCATAATCTTTAAATGCAGAAGAAACAGCACAGCATTCCTGCTACCTTACCTCATCTTTATCCACATCTTCATCAACTTCAAAAACATGTGATGGGAGCTTTTCTGGTCTGGATACTTTACTGTAAATAAAAGAAAAAAGAAATGTATAAATATGAATTCTTCTCTAAAGAATGAGTCTTAACTAGTGTCTACATTTTCATTTCCAGTTCCCACCCCCCCTGGTTTAGAAGTGATATGGCTTCTTAGTTAACATACATACAAACATCCCTCATGTTTTTCTATTGTCTTTTACAAGGGTTATATCTATATTCATTCAAATACCAGTAGAACAATTCTCTTCCAAAACAAGGATTTACCAGAGTCGTTAAATAGCTGCCTCCCTTCACCTAGGCCTAAGAAATACATTGTGATCCCAATTCATCTACATATCTTCTGACTGTTCCTAATTCATTCATAAATAGGATACACAAGTAGTACTCCAATGTTGTTTCGGGGGAGTCTACTTTTAGTTTAATTATAAACTCAACAACTACTGTGACATCATTATTTTAGTATAACAGTAACAGTAAATATTGCACCTTGCAGTAGTTTTTAACAGAATCAAGAGTAACTATAAGGATGAAATATCGGAGGATGTAGGATAATGACTTCAGCAGAAAGGTGAATTTCCCTTTTAAGTATGACTACTGTTAAGCACACACACAGCAGAGCATTCCCAGCTTGGTACAGATACCAGTCATAACGAGGGCTCCTCCTTCTTAAGAACAAACATCTGTCTTACTAAGCAACAGCAAGAGAGAGCTAATTCCAACCTTGTGCTGAAGTTGTGGGGATAAATTGTACCTATACTTAAAAACATCCCTATTCATGCTGGCAATACATGTTCATTCCGAAATCTGTGTCACCAGGAAAGTATCTTAAAATGTTACCTAAGCCACGATAGACCTTCAGGATTTTCTTAAAGCAATACAGCAAGTAATTCTTTAAAGGAGTATTAGAAGCACTTTTTTCAACAAAGTGATCTAACCTATGGGTAACAAAATTAGGCAGCATAGCAGTTTATTGGAAAGAAAACTGACTCACAGCTACAGGTTCAAGAGTTCTATCTTGACCTCTGGTCCTTGGCTATGTGGAGTTTATATATGGTCTCTGTGTGTGTGCGTGCAAGTGTGCACTTGCTTTCCCCCTATTACCCCAATACATGATAGTTGACTGCCTTCCTTAAACTGTAGAAGGGCCAGTTCATTTACCTGTTAACAAATAAAATACAAAGTTAAAGTATCAGCATGACAACTACTTGTTTGTAAGATAGCATTATTATGTGTGTACCATCACAGAAATAAACTAAAGGACAGGTAAGGAATGTTTGGTTTACCTAGCCCAATCATTTCGCTACCATTTTTATAAGATTTAGAGCATATTTAACATCTTTATTCACCCAATCCATACAAAAATTATCTTGTCTCATTCTCTTGTTTTCTTTTATTTGATGACTACATTTTTGAATCTACAACATCTTCAGAAAGGTAATTTCATTTAATCACAGATAATTCTGTGAAAAATGCTTTGTTGTATCTCTGTTGACCTGTCCATTGTGTATCCTCAAATGAAGTAACCAAATCATCTTTTTACATAAATTATTTACCTGGGGTCTATTGATTCCCTTGCAATATTTAAATGTTTCAATGATATGACATCTCTATTCTTTTAGTGATATCTCTTATTTTATTTCCCATCCCCTTCTTTAAGTATGTTTGTACAAAGCTTTTGTAATCCATTTTTATACAGCTTCCTGTGAAGAATGTGAAAAAGTTTTGCTTTTTCTTCTCTGATTTGCTTTTATCATGTCTATATCCTTGCCAGATATTGAACAGCTTTCTATAGATTCCCTTGTGGTATTTAAACATTTTATGATCTTTATATTTTATCACCCCATTTTTCTTAAACTAAGTGCTCCTAATTCACTTTGTATAGTTTCAGATACAGAATGAACCATTTTTCATTTTCTTCTCTGAACTGTTTCAGTCATATCTATATCCTTGCCAAGATAAGGTCTATATAACTGGACATAATGCTCAAAGGTGGGGTGGTATCAAATGGGTGTGAAGAGACAGACAGAACAATGTTTTTTGTAGTTTTCCTTGAAAACGGATGAAATAATTTACTGTTTTCTACTAACGACATGTCCTTTTTGCTGCTTTGTCACAAAATGTGCCTCCTTTTCGACTATTTCATAGGCCTTTCCCAAGTCAGTGCTCCTGCTTCTTCTGCGTGATGGATCACTGACAGCAACAGGATCTGGGGTTCAATCTTGACTTCTGATCACTGCCTTTGTAGAGTTCTGTAGGCTCTCCCTACATCTTTGTAGGTTTTCCTAAGGTGCTCTGGTTTCAAGCCACACCTCCACACCCTTGTTAATTTGTGTGTAATCAACTCCCTCAGAGAAAGGGGAAATTCCTGAGAAACTGTAATCTCTATCATTACAGTATAAACTCCAATACTCACACATTATGGATTTAACACAAGAATGCAGATTATTAGTATTTCAGATCCAAGCTTAGCATCCAAATGTCCAAACAGGTGCTCTTCTATATAGGTACGCGCTCAGGCAAACGTATATTTATGTAACTAAGATAATGAGGAAATAGCATCAGTAATGTAATGACAGAAACAGTGATTGTAAAGAACTAGAAAAAGATGAATGCTAAGTGAGTAATAGTATGCTGTATTATATTATGTATATGTAAGTGCATACCTTACAACTGTCCACATTTTTGTCTCATATTTTTGGCCTATTCCTCATAAAATTTATAGTTTTCTGGCAAATTGTTGAGGACTGAAGTCACTAAGTAATGAAACACATTTGAATTTCACGTTACATATCCTTTAGAAAAAGTATGCTGACACAACTCTTGTTATTCTAACAACTTTCCAAGTTTAAAAGAGCAATATTTAAAATCTGCCCCAATTTTGGGCCCTTTGTCTCCCCATTATGTTTGGTTTTGTCCAGACTGTTTGTGCTAAGAAGTTGACATGTATGAGTAAGTATTGTATGTATATTCATTTTAATAGCAGTAAAGAAAATTTTTGAAATACAAGTGTACACAATTATACCGATGAAGAGAGAGAAGTATATTCTAAAAAAATTAACAATGAAGAATGGAGAAAACTGTATCCCTTTTTAAAGAGGATTAAGGATCCATACAGACTGATTAATTATAAAACAGACAGTCCATCAAAGCAAATGCCTTTGTCCTACTTCTGCAATGCAGGATTGTTAACTGAAGCTCTCAAATATTAAAAAATGTACTAATTTGCAACAAATAGATAAATTAATTAAATTATTTTAAAGTCACTAAACATTTTCCCGGTATACAACAGGATGTGACTGTGCTTAGTAACCAACAAACTACAGTCATTCCACTGCAGTAATGGCATCCTTTCTGCATAAAATGGCTTTCCTTATGTCGTCGGTAAGGATGTCACTGCCACTAATGTCATCAACATTCTTCTCTTAGCAGCTGTAGACAGACTTTTCTGCTGGCTAGTATGAAACTGTCAGTATAAAGTCAAGTATACACAATTAAGAGACCTGGTGCAAAAAATAATAAAACAGCAAGTGTTTCTGAGGTTTAGTTAAGTTTCACTTTCACGGATTCCATGATGACTAACTTACCTGTTTTTCAGACCTCGTCCTAAGTTCTCTAATAGCTAATTATTTACTCAAAGAAATGAACTTTGCTTAGTATTCAATATACCATCCTACTGAATGTACATTTAATGTTTCTGGGGTCATGTAATATTTCTGACCTGGAAATGTATTTTATAAAAATAAAGCCTATTTTTACAGTTGATCCAAGTTGTACAGAACCCTAGCTGGCTTGCAAAACTAAGGTCCACAATCTGGCTGACAAAACTGAGAAACCAGCCAGGTCATTTTTCTGCAGTCCACCCCTTTGCTAGCTTGCCAAGGAGCAAAAATTGTTTTTAAAAACTCTAGCAAGCAGCATACTACATTTACACCAAACGGTTTACTATAACTTTTAGTATAAACAAATTGCTGAAGTACTTCAGTACCGATGAACAGAAGTATCAACATCCATTTCTGTACCAGCATTCAGAAGTACCATTACAGAAAAAAATACTGGTACTGCACGAACGATAAATCATCATGTCCTGATCACACCACCTAACAACTTGCTTTCAGGGTAGCTGTTTTCTTCACCCCACCCTAGCTACACTATTACAGGTGTACACTATATCAGGTGCCACACCTCTCAACCTCTTAGAGTAAGAAATCTGGCCAAAGCCATTAATAAAAGTGGAACAAAGTCAAAAATAGGGACAATTTTCAAGTATTGGTCTTAAAATTTAGAAAGTTGATAAGACAGGTTTTGCATTAACATGAATTTTCTGAAGGATATGAAGTCTGAAACTCAAATGTCTGTCATTTTCTAACTGCAATCTGTAATGATTTACCACGAATTTGCCAGAAACCACAAGTATATGAAAAAACAGACCAAAAGTATGAGGCCAAAATCTGTACAGTTGGGAGGTATGTCAGGTCTTTTAAACTTTCATTACCTGCAGATGGATGGGTATTATCAAAACAACATTGTATTTCTATAAAGAAACCAGCAGCTACATTAACAACATAACTAGCAACTCCTTTCTTATGTCAAGTATATTCTTACAGAGGAGTAAGCTCCCTCCTGATAGGTACTATAAATGAACAAAGGGAAATGATGAGGTTAAAATAATTTTATAATAGCAAGAACACACAGTTCCACTTTCATTTACTAACCATTATCAAATGGAAAAGTGAAATTAGCTGTGCATCTAATGCACAGTAAACAAAAAAACATACCAGTAAATGACTAGTGCTGCATGCTAAACAATCAATTCAGAGTTAATCATCTTTCACAAGCATTAACCCTTAAAAAACAAATAAAACCTTTAGGCAGAGCCATAAGCCATTAACATGCATATAAACGAAACAAGGAACATTGAGACGGTCAAGATGTCAGGAAGGTGAGCCGGGTACTCATCTTGCCCTACCCCTGCAACTGTCAACATATTCAGCCCACAGATATACTTTACTAAAAGGATACAAGGCTTAAACAACATGTCCTACATGAACTGACAAAGCCCTGTCACTATTCTCAGTATCCTACCGACTGCTAAGAGGTGACCTGTGACTGGTATACAAGGCATCCTCTGACCCATTACTGATAAATTTATTGCACTTCAGCAAGTCAAATGTCATCAGAAATACTTGGTCTAGGGATTTAAACCTCTTTGGCAGTAACAGAATGGTTTAGAGGGACAGGTATGTCTTGCAGAGGACAGTACTATGGAGCAGACTCCTCATCAATGTTAAACAAATCTCATCCCTCCTCATATTCACCTGCAATTTGTATCTCTGGTAAGTAACAAAAAATTTACTCCAGGACTTACCCTCTGTACTACTAAAGGACAGAGGCAGCTCCTAACTGCTTTATCTCATACACAGGTCAATTCAAATTATCTGTAGTATAATCTCAGTTATCCTCATTAGGGGTAATATATAATTATTGACCACGGAATGTGTAAGACCAATTTCTAACCAAATTGGATAGTTTAATTCGAGCTCAAAAGGGAAACTGACTGGGCTTAAAAATGGCCTGCAAAGTCAGCTAGCCTAGTACTTACCTAGGAAACATGGTCAGGTATTATAGGCATTCCCTAACAACCTGAGAAATGTAATTCTTCTAACATGCCCTGGATCTATCCTAAGAAACAGGCTAATTTCAACTTCTTTTATTCATGATCTTATGCTTCCAGGCACCACCGAAAGCTTATGATCATAATGAGGATGTTGACAAAGACCAAATGACTGGTTAGCTGAGAGCTTTGTCCGGACTCAATTCAGTTCACCACCACAGTCTGGTAAAATTCCAGCAGTCCTGCTACTGCTGTACATATCTGTTGGTTAGTTTCCCAATCCTCTCTACCTTCACATATGAACAAGGTACTTAAGCTCTTTCACCAAGACACTCTTCAGACCATGACTGTGCATTGACAGCCTGCTCAGTAAAAATCAAAAAAAGGAGTAACAAAATGTACTCTCAGTGGAGTCCTATGTCTACCCTGAATGTGCTTAACTTCTTCAAATACAGGTACAACGGCAAACATCAGTGATTCAGCAACCTGCTACTGTAACAGCACTTTTCACAAGATAGTTTGGGGTACACAGCCGTATGCCTCCTTCAAATCCATAAAACACAGACAGTACTGGAAAACTACCATTACCTTCCAAAATCTGTCCAACAGCAAAGTGCTTCTCCACTGTTCCACCATGGCACTGCTACACCTGAAGCACAGACTCCACCTTTGGGCAAAGCTTTTGCTATGGCACCCCTTCATATGCTGTTCTAGGAAGGCTAAGAGCCCCCTAAAACTGGACCACACCCTTCCTGTCCCTCTTTTTGAAAATGGGGACCACTACCCAAGTCTACTAATCCAGAGGTTTTCCCAGCCATTCATACAACTCTAAAGTATGTTAACCACAAAATAAACAATATGCAGCAACATCACCATTTCCTGCCAGGTCTCATTCACTCACAAAGCCATATTTTTCAAATATATCTTCCTAAATCCAGAAAGGGATCAAAGCTTCGACCATTGTAAAAAGAATGATGACACTGATGTATGTGCATTAAACAGATTTTGCTAGACACCCAGCAAAAAGATCATATCCATCCTTCAGGATGGAATTAAAATAATAATCAAGATTTATTTACTGTTTGATAACCAGGTAAACTGGTCAGTCCAAAGATGCAAAACAATAAGACGAAAAATATGTACACGGATATATACCAACAAAAGTAACTAGTGTCTCCAAAACATGTACATGCTGAGTCTTTAAGGAGGTGTTCTGACAGACAGAGCTTGTTTGAAATTCTCATTGGATCCATAATGCAGGTCCTAATCTGAAAAAAGACAGCTTATAGAGTGCTGTTTTAAAAGGTAGCCTATGAACCTATTAAGGAAAATGCTGCTGCCCTGGGAGCTCTCATAGGGAGTAACCTGTTTTAAGGGGGGGGCAGTGTCCATCCTTTTCATCTTTATATATTAGTGACAAGTAATTACATTGCTTCATCAGTAACAGGGAGTCAAAGAAGGTAGCAGTAGTTGAAGAAATCAGCAAGCAGGGAAAATATGCCAACCTTATTTACTGCAGTCTGTACTTGTTTGTACTGCAGGCTGAGTGAAAAGTCAAAAGTAGAGGCCTGCATTCCAGTTTAGGTGATGGCAATTCTAGTCATGGGGACAGAAGGTGGGAAATTCTGTAGCAGTGTTTCTGATGAATAAGAACTTTATAGTGATGTCATCCGTGTAGGTAGAGAAGGTGAGACTGTGATAAAGGATTAGGTCTAAGTGCTTATATTCTGAAATAAATGGGATAAAATAATATTGTTTTATTGCCATCTATACAAATAACTTGCAACTCAAGGGATTTATGATGACAGGAGAATAACATGACATTAGTTTTATCATGGTTAATCAGATACTAATTAGCAGATACCCAGACGCATAGATTGCAGAAAGTCTGTTGAAACAGAGTTTACAAACTTGCAGGGCATTTGCTTGCACAGAGAAAGAGACTGCCATATAATATGCTTAAAATGGGCAGGTTTTCTGGCAAGTTGTTAATAAATAAAGAAAATAGTAAAGAAAGGTCCTAAGACTAAGCCTCGAGGGACTCTCGTATTGCGGGTTGTTAAAACTGACTTGAAAAGATCTATTTCTAAGGCAACTCTCCAACCAGGAGATGGCATTTTGGCCAAAGTTTATTTTTTTCTACTTCTGAAAGAAGCAAGTTGTGGTCCTCTATTTCAAATGCCCTAGTCATGTCTAAAAAGACTCCAGTGTTAATGAGTCCATCACTGACATTACCATATATGGAGCTAGATGCAGTGAGTACGGCTGTAGTAGTGTGAAGGCATTTCTGAAAGTATGTTTGTCATACAATAGGCCATAACTGTTAACATGTCTGAGTATTTTGTAAAGGATTTTTTCAAATATTTTGACTACAGGGCAACAAATAGTGATAGGTAGAAAATCCTTAAAGGTCTTAGGAGAGAGATAAATAATGGATAGTTTAAAAGGTAATACTAAAAATTCAGTAGTAAGATATAAATTGTAGATGTAGGCAAGTAGTTTTGTAATTTTATCTGCAGCTGCTCTTTGGAAAGTGAGGTGGGGAAAGAAGAATTTTGAAGAGGAGTGTTTCAATTTTTTTTTGTAAGGTTGATGGTTTCTTTTGCTGAGATTTCAAGGAAGTGAAAAATTGTAGCATATTCAGCATGGTGGGAAAGTTATGGCTGAGGGTTAATATTGGATGGTGAGTGGGGATAATTTGTGTGGTGAAATGAGTTTGATATTCTGGATGGAAGAAATGAGGAAGGCTTCATATTCATATACAGGATTAAGGGTAGGATTATGAGTTTGATAGATGCAAAACTGGGTTGGCCAGAGAGCTGCTTAATTCCACTCCTTCCAGGATTAAGTAGCGCAGTTATCAGTAAAGATGAAAGTTAAGAAACAGTTAGGCAAAAGCAAATCCAAACTGTTGAAATACATGTATGAAGTATTAAGCAATAGTTATCTGTGTAATTTATATTCTCATGTTCACACGAAATGTTATTGCCGCGGTGGTACGGCGGTAGCGTTGTTACCTCACAGCAAGAGGTTCTCCTGTTCGATTCTCGACGTGGCTTGGGAGTGACTTCTGTGTGGAGTCTGCATGACTTCCCCGCGATTGGGTAGTGTTCGAAAGACATGCGCACGTAAATGGGCGTGTACCTTCGTTGAAGGTTGGGCGTCGAGCTGGCACCTCCGCGTTTCGTAAAAAAATCTACTGCCAATCATTAGCGGACCAGGGTTCCGCTGTGGCGACCCCTTACCAGGAAAAAGCCGAAAGACAAACAACATGTTCACACGAAATTTACACCCTTATACATACACATAATCCTTCTGTCTTGTATGCTGGTGTCCTTTTCATTTACATGAAAAGAAAATTTAGTGCAAGAAAATTACACAAATGTGGCACTTGTTTGACTTCAAAATTAAAAAAAAGTGGCCTATTTTATTATAAATAAGATGGCAAAAGATGTGCAGTGAGAGTCTAAAGGCACTCAGTTGCTAGCCTCATGTGGTACCTTATTACACTCATGGCCATACACCAGACAATGCATACCTCTTCATACCTTATTTCTTAGAAAATGGTCTTTCTCAGCAGTGAAGGCTCACTGGTTAAAGCTACAAAAAACAGTAGACTGATGATACTACATACCGATAGATTATAGAGTGGACAATATGGATGAACAATGAAAAAAATGACTATCACATAATTCAGATCAAAGATATTGCAGGAAGGAAAAGCTATTCAGATCAATCACCACTTCAGTACAAGTGGATTCCTCAGTGACCAGTATTAGTTTAAAACAAGTCATAACACCTGTACAGAACTACTGTCTCTAACAGATAATGTACTAAGGACCATGGTCTGCAGAGAGACAACAGATGTCATTCTCTTGATCACAGACAAGGATGATTCCATATACCATCAACAATTGCTAACTGAATTCAACATTTATGACTTTGGTGACACTAAACTGCAGTGGTTAGCCAGACACCTCAAAGGCTGAACTTTCTAGTTCATTAGTGACTATTCTCAAGTCTTCCAAACTACCACTGAATAAAGGGTGCCTCGGCAGTCTGTACTTGGACCCTCCTATTCATACTCTTTATTGATGCATTTTCAGACTCAAGCTTTCTGATATATGCTTTGCAGATAAGTTGAAACTCAAGAAGCATCAAATGATCTCTTTCATAGTAACTATTACACCTTACATAGGTCTGTCTTTCGGTTCATCTAATCTGAAGGCTAGTCTTACAAAACTCAACACTACTGCAGTACAAAACAGCTAAATGTTATCAAGAAGAAGTGGACTACTTTAGGCTCAGATGATTTTCTTACTGAAATAATAAGTTCATCTAAATACTAGAATGTTTGCTCGACTAAGGCCTGTTGCACTTTACATGTAAATAAAAACATTGACAAAGCCTTGCCTTCCCTAGCAGCATATCAGAGAACTTCTTGTCTTTTCACAAAGAAATCTAGATCAACACTGTCCAAAATGGTCACTTTCTTCACTATAGAATGTGCTCCCTACCAATATCAGCTAGCACATGAAGAAAACTAATGAACAAGTTTTAAAGAGCATGCAACAAAATTTGCTGCACTGCAAGAGTGCCCAACAATGACATAATTAGCCTGATTCTCAAACCTGTGCAGAGCAGAGATATGTAACATGTCCAGACTGGAACACTACATTTCTCTGTTCAGCACACCTAAGGCTTCTAATAGCAGCTACATCTCTCAGATCCAATAACCTGACTAAAAATCTTTGAAAATGTCATTTCAATCCCTCTAATGTTTCTCTAGGGACTTTCCATTCTAGGCCCTCAGTGACAGAACACTCTTCCTGGTGAAATGTAAAACTGCCTATCTTTCCGCACTTCATCATCATCATCCCCCTTTTTCCCATTTTTTACATGGGACTGGGGTGTTGCCTCATTCAATGCCATTCTCTTGCCTTCTTTGACACTCATGTCTGACTGTAGCAGGTCTCTCTCATACAATACATCCACCTCTTTGCTGGATGCCCTTGTGTTCTCTTGCCTTCTTCATGTCTGTCCGAAATCATCTTCACCAGATCGTCTTCTGGTTTTCTGCACATACGCCTGAAACACAGTCATCTGTTCTCTGACTTTTTCTGCAAATGAAGCTACTTTGGCTTCTTCCATTTTGTCCTCATTTCTTTGTCTGTCCCACAGTGTGCATCCTAGCACTCGTCTTAGGGACATCACCATCACCTCTAGCTTCTTCAGCTGCTCTGTCTTTACCGCCCAGGTTTCTGTACTGAACAACAGTACTGGTGCACCACTGCTTTATACACTAAGTTTTCAGCTTCTAAGGCATTCTTCTGTTATACACTACACTTGAAACTTTGTACCAGTTGGCTGCAGGCACATTGATTCTAGTTTTGACCTCCTCATTCAAACTTTCCCTCTCCTCAACCACCCCTCCCAGATAACTGAAGCTGTTAATCTGGTCCACCATTTTCCCTTCTATTTTAATTCTCAGTTTTTTCTGATTTCCCCCATTTGCTGTCATTATAACTTTCTTATCTGTACTCAGTTTCATCCCATGTGCTTTCAGTTTTGCATTTCATTGCCCTATCCTTTGCTGAAGTTCTTGCTCAGTGTCTGTTTGGAATGCCACATTGTCTGCATACAGAAACTTTGCTGATCTGTCCCCTCTGACCATATTGCTAATGTAGTCATCACCAGTATGTATAGTAATGGGTTCAGAGCTGAACCCTGATGCACATCCAACTCCCACTAGGAACCCCTTTGTCAAACCAAACACTGTTCCCATTTGAGCAACTGGATCCTTGTACATAGCTTGCACTAATTCTACCAATGTTTCTACGACTTTGAACCACTGCAGGACTGCCCAAAACATCTTTCTTGGGACCTTGTCATATGCTTTCACCAAGTCTAGGAATGCCCTTGGAAACTCTCCTCATATCTAGCTTCTTCTCAACTATTTGTTTCACTGCAAACATTGTGTCAGTTGTGCTGCATCCTGATCTGAATCTGCTCATCTCCCATCTTAACTTCTACTGCTCTGCATATTTGTTTATCAATCACCCTCTTCAGAACTTTCATGCAATGTGACAGGAGATTGATGCCTCTTGTACTACCCACAGGTGTGAATGTCCCCTTTGTTCATGGACACTGGTACTAGTATATTTATTCTCTAGTCATCTGGGGTACACCTTTCTCTCCACACTGCTATTAGTACCCTCAGGAGCCATTCTATCCCATCCCTATCTCACTAAGCATGTTTATCATATCTGCTGTGACCTCACCTGAGACTGCCGTTTCCTCTGATTTCATTTTCCATAGTGCTGTTCTTACTTCTATGGTGCGCTCCTCCTCTTCTCTCACTGTAAGCTGCGTCTTTGCAGTACAGTTTTTATTGGGTTTTCTTCACTCAGAAACTGCTGGAAGTGCTTCTTCCATCTGCCTTTGATATTCATAGGTTCACAGGTGATTACTAAGCTAACAGCTTAACAGCTCTTACAAGTCTAGTTAACATAACACAAGTTTACACAATATATGTCCCCTATGGGCAAGAGAATGACGGATTTGTGCCTATACCTTGAGAGGCTTATAGACTGTCCCTGCTCATAAGGGACAGAGGCACTACACCAAGATTGAATCTGTGATTCAATATCCATTGATCCAAACGGCATTGGAAGACAGCCGGGGAAGGCTCTGCTTAATGTGAAATGAAAACTTTCTTTCCAGCATGGTTTGCTTCAGTCACTGACTAAGTTTAGATCCATAAAGGTGGAAACGCTGACTGACTTCTGGATGTGTAGCAGCTTCATCAGGACTGGATTTTTGACTGCCTTGCTGGTCAGGGATAGGTCACCCCTTAATAGTCGGTATGAGACAGAGTAAAGGGATAGGGCTATTAGTCTATCTGCATAGGACATGTTGTTTACACACTGTATTTTTTTTGTGAGGAAACTCTGAGGTCACTAAAGCTGCCATAAGTGCCTAGTCAAGCACATGGCAGGTGGAACATTGTACTCTACTATCAGTTTAATGAGGGCTGAGTACAGAGGGACTATAATTTCCTTGGTACTTGATGCCATACCTTTACATATAAGTTGTGCCACACACAAGGACTTCCACACCACTGTGGACACATGGTAGTCAAAGTTCAGGCTACCAACTATCTGTGTACCTAGATGTCTCACCTCTGAGTCTACTCTTAGGGGTGTGTTACTGATGTTATAATTTGTAGGGGTATTCAACACCTCAAAGGGTAAGATAATGGATTTTTTCATATTTAGTTTTAGGCCATGGTTCTTTCACCAATCATTTGTCTGATCTAGACCCTCCTGAAGGATATCTACATCACTGGGAGATTTAATGACTGCTCCCAGCTTGCAGTCATTAGCAAACTTTGTCATCCAGAGGCCTTCCATGCTAGCCTTGACTTCACAGAAGTATATTCAAAACAGGAAATGTCCCAGCACTAAGCCTTGTGGTACATCATTAGTAAATGGCCTCTTGCTGGATCGGGATTTACGCACTTTAACCAAGTGTCCTGTCTGTGAGCCTACTGGCTATACATCTGGTGACACAGGGATTTATGCCCAGTTTTCTGAGTTTATTTATAGTACTCAAGTGGGGAACTGCGTCTAATGACTTGGCCTGGTCGAAGTAGGTGGTATGCACTGTTTTACCCTCATCCATGGCCTTAGTGACTTTTTCAAAGAAATCTACCAGATTCAATAAGCATGACCTACCCTTGACAAAGCCGAACTGGGTTGGCTCCAGTGTTTGGAGGTTTCCTATGTCATCATTTACCAGGTCCATGATTATTCTTTCCACGGTCTTACATATAAGACTAGTCAAACATACGGGTCTGTAATTTCTTTATGCAGAGGGAGGACAGTTGCTGTCCTCCAATCTCTCGGGACAAAGTCAGTCCAGGGGCAGTGGTTAAATAGAGATACTAATGGCCTGATAAGTCCTGACCTAAGCTGTTTAAGAGGCAACCTGGTATATCATCAGGCTCCACTCAAGCCATGTTTTTAGCTTTACAGAGTGCAGTGGCAACCCTCTTCTTTGGTGACAATTGGGGGTGGAGTGCTGGAGGGTATCCTTTAGGAGAACTGGGGGTGATGGGGTGGTGAAAACTGAGCTGAATTTGTCAGCCATCAGATTTGCTATAGCTTCTGGTTGAGTACAGTTGATGCCATCTACAACTAATTCCACACACTGCTGGGTGTCGCCCTTAAGTTTGCAGATATAACTGAAAAATCCCTTATGGTTATCCTTAGCTTTGGAGGCTATTTTTTTTACCTCAAAGTTTGCTATCAGAGACGCGACTTGTTCACTGATTCACTTGTTTTAGGCTAATGAGAGACTTTTTGCTCTTTTATGTACATTCCCTCTTAATTCTGAACAGGATTTTCTTTCTTTTGTTGTACAACCTATTAATATCAGGAGTCCACAAGGGTGATTTGTTTTTGCAGTTTGACCTGGGTTTATTTCAGTCTGGTATAGCTGTTTCTATGCAGTTGTTTATATGGTCACACAGGGTTTTTGTGTATGCCTCTGCATAGGTTTCTTAGCTTTCCGGATTTGGAGAACTGGGAAACTAGCTATGCCATCCCTTAACAGGGAGTAATTTACCTTAGAGAAGTTTTTAAGGTTTTTGGGGTTAGGTAAGGGGGACTAATGTATCTTTATTTCAAGGAAGACAGCTTTGTGATTAGATCTTGCAAGTGAGAGCATCACACGGGTGTAGCACTCCCACATATTTGTGAGTACCACATCTAAAATATTTGTTTCTAATAGGAGTGCAGACCAACTCGACCAGGGCCTTTGAATTTACAAAGTCAGGAAATCATTTGGGCCTGCACATTAATGGCCGTGTATGCCTCCTAACTGATATAGGAGTAATTAACATTGTCCATGCCTATGGTATTAGGCTGGATGGTGAAGGATTCTACTAAAGTATGATGCATGGGTTTCCTAGTTCATGGTGGGGCCCTGTAGCTAGCAAGAATATGGTAATGGATTTTTTCCATGGTTATTTGGACATGGAGTAGCTCAAGCATGTTATATTGTTTGACCAGCCTTAGGATGTGTTATCCTTTATTTAGACAGATACACCTCCACCTTTTGCGCTTTCATGTTCAGTTGGTGGTCGAAATGTATGAAAGGTGTTATAGCCATGCACTGCCAAAGTGCTGTCCATGGCTTTGAACCATGTTTTAGTAACTGCACAGATGTTACCATTCTCCAGGGTAAGGAGAGCTTCCAGGGAGTGCAGTTTCTTATTGAGACTCCTAGCATTGAGCAGTAACACGTTTAGCTTGTCCTGAATAGCTTTTATGTTACAAGGTTTGTCTCTTTGGCAATGCTTTAAAAAGGCCCTATAGGAGTGTATAATGTTTTGGTCAATACCTAAAAGCCTAGAGGTGAAAGGTGAAGATAATCCCTGGCAAAGCAGCATGGCCCATCAACCCTGTCCTCCAGGGTGACAAGTATTGGACCCCTTTGGAATGACACCAGTAGCTAAGCCAAGTGCTAAAGTTGATAATTTTCTGTTGGTACAGTGACATCATCCTTGGAGAGGGTAGAATGCTCTACTCATACCTGCCTGTGACACATTCCAAGAGCACAATTATGTCTCTCTTCATATAGTCCAAGGAGGTATGTCTCAGGTCATTCATGCCTATATGGACTATGACCGAGTCATACTTGTACTTAGTGGCAAGTGACCTGAATGTTTACATGACCTGGTGGATTCTGGCCCCTGACAGGCAACAGATACACCTCCACCTTTTGCTCTTTTTTTTTTCAGTTGGTGGTAGAAATGTATCAAAGGTGTTACAGCCATGCAATGTAATCTTATCCTTATCTAGTTTGGTAAGAGTGACATCAGTTTATCTTCACAATGGAGTCTCCTATGACCAGAACATTGGGTTATGGAGTGTTTTGCCTTACGGGCATGGAATTTGAGACATAATGATATGTGGCTTTGTGTGTTGTGATGGAAACTACCTTGTCAGTGTGCATGCAGAGTTTCTGAGGACTGCACCTGAGAGACCTTTGAGGTTTAGGTAAGTTACATATGAGCACCTCTGCATATATGGGTCAGTGTGTGTGTGTGTGTGTGTGTGTGTGTGTGTGTGTGTGTGTGGCAAGTGATATGTGAGTCACTGACAACCTGTTTGCTGTTTTTTATGTCTGTATGTGAGAGTCTAACCTCCAGTGTCAATGTGTAACTACAACTCTCACATACTGTGTCTGTTTGAGAATTATGTGGTTGTCAGTGTATGAGGCAATTGTTATATTGCCTCAGCATGCACATGTCCACAAAGATGGATGCAGAGATAGAAGAAAAGTGCCCATCTATGGCTGTAGGTACTAATGTGTACTTGCAAGAATAGGAACGGAGGGTGTTTGTAACCAGATGGGTGAAGGGAGCTTACTTGGTGTAATCTGCAGCTAAGATAACCAGGGATGCTGCCCAATGCCCAAACCAGATGCTCTCTGAGCAGCAATAGTCCTGGATGCTATAATAAGGTAAGGAAGACATAAAAAGTCCTAACTAAATGTGCAAATGCTGCTCACTATGCAGACTAGTTGCCCCAAGAGCAAAGCAGGACTGAAATAAAGTTCCAAGGATGTTTTTATAGGTAAATTTCAACTTGTAAGCACAAGTCTTACATACAATCAAAAGAAGGCATGTTTTACACTAACTATCTCCAAAGGCCAAGCAGGTAAGCACACAATGAGCTTTTCACCAGCAATTCCCAGCTCAGCTAGGTAAAATCAGCCCCCTCCTGCTATAAGAGTGAAGACTTTGATCCTCTTAATGTAAAATGACTGGCTTGGAGTCCAAGGGTTAAGGTACTACAAACAAATTCCTAATATGAAGAAACAACATATACAAAGCATTTTAGTGCAGTACAGCAGCCTTACAGCAGCTTGAAAATTCAAGTTTAAAGAAGTGCAAAAAACAATAAACAGCACAGTAAACTTTCATAGTATAATGAAAATAAGCAACGTTTCCAGATGTTTTGAGTCTGTACAGGGCACTGGCACAGCAAACAGCTCCATGCAAATGTGCCAAATTTATACAGCACTGGAAATACAGAAAACTGAGTACTGCGCCCTCTAATAAAATTACTACATGCAGGAATCTCTAGTGTGTTTACCCAACCTATATAGACCCAGCTATCACCCTCTGCCACTAAACAGAAAATCCTGTGTTCTTGATGTAAAACCACTGAAAAGAGCTTGCTAGAGTATAAAATACAATATTTCATCCACCCGCTAGTTAGCTAATGAATTCAGAGCAAAGTAAATCAGTAGAACAGACAATGAGAGGCAAAATGATGTCCAGTGGACTGGTGAACAGGTTGTTGCTGGCATCCCTTATCAGGAGGGGTCTAACTATCTTCTTTATCTTTCTGTCTTTGCCTCAGCAACCTGATGTCATTTCTTTGTGCCATCTACTGAGTCACTTTCCAAAAGCTGGTAGAGTGTATCTGATGCCTTGTTCTTTGCTACTGCAACTCCTTTCTTGAATAACCAGTATGCCTTTCTAGCTTGATTGGTCTTTTCTATCTCTCACTTTTTCCTGCACTTCTTTCTCTTAATGACTTCCTGACTTCTGCATTCCACCACCAGCTTTCCTTATGTACCTTATTTCCATACCAGGCTTGGTCCCAGTATCAGTTCTGTAGTCGTCACAAATACTGTTTTTAAGCGCAGCTATTCTTCTTCAACTCCACCCATTTCCTCCTCTTGAGTTGCTAGAACCCTGAGTAATACCTTGAACTGTTGAGCTTTTTCTCCAGTCAACTTCAAGGTCTTCAGCCTGGTCTCTGTAGATCTTAAGAGCATTCTCTGCCTACTGCTTGCATATGACTGTTGCAACTTATGGTTTTATTCTGCGGGCCTATGTTTCACTGGGGATAACTTTACAATCACCGATTCTACCCTTGAGCCCTTCCTTTCTTTACTAGAAGGAAGACAACCTGAGTCGCATGTTGGCCACTTTTGTATGTGATCTTGGGATGGTCTCTTCTGAACCACATGTTAGCTACTATCAAGCCATTTGCTAGAAAGAAATAAAGAATGGCTTCTCCTTCTTTATTCCTGTTTCCTCACCCATGTGGACCCAGGAAGTCCTCATATCACATCTGTCTGTCCCAATATGTGCATTCAAGTCACCCATTATCAACACCAATTCATGCTGTCCTGCAACTGCTGTGAATGCACTCTTTTCCTCACTATCACAACCTTTGCTGTTGACATATGCTAGATTATGAATACTGCACTTTCATTAAGATGTAGTCTGACTGCCATGAGTTTGTCACTAGTTCTGATGCCAACCCTCACTGTCTTCTGAAGGCGCCCTTCTCCACAATTCACACAATATTTCTAGCCTGTCATTCTCCTGAATAGTAGACTCTGGATCTGAAGGCAAGTTGTTTTGCTGCACTGCCCTTTCATCTCCTCTCCTGGATATATAGGATGTTCAGCCTCATTACAATCATGTTATCAACTTCCAAGCTCTGTTCAGTCAGTGAACCTACACTGAGTGTAGAAATTCAGGCCAGTCACTTGTTGACTCATGGCTGCGGGCTTTATGCTGGGCAAGCACTGGCTAATAGAGGCATATACACTCCTCCCACTGTTAGCATGGGTCCCTGCAGTAGGTTGGGGTAGGCCAGGTCCACAACCCATATATCACCGCAAATCTCCATGCCCATTTGGTGACATTAGTAAACACAGAGTCACCTAGAGCCATTTTTTACCCCATCGAGTGGCTAGCCCTGCCACAGAGCATGCAGTCTGTAATCTGTGTTCTCCTATCTTGAGGATACTGTGTACCACAGTAGATGCTCAAAGTGGTTGGTCTGTACAACTCTTCCCTATATGAAGCCATGTAGAGTCTGTGATGCAGCCCACAGCTCCATTTTTGTGGTTTGAGATGGAAATACTCTGCATGTTTTTTCAGAGATGGGGAGTAATCCCAAAGAGATAGAAGGAGAACATGCAACCCAAACAGGTATTGACCAGAGGTCAGGATCGAACCTTGTACAAGAGAGGTGAAGATCTTATCCATTATGCTAACTGATTTCTTATACACAAAAATCACAAATAATTTCTCACTAAGAATGTCAGCTGGCAGTATACAGGCACAGTTGCATAATCAACATCAAACATCTTATAATCTAGACTGCTAGGTTCTACTATTTCTTTAGAAAATACATATGTTGAGGTTGCATAGTATTTTGTCAATTAAAACTTCCAGATGCAACTAACTACACAAATTTCTTTGACCATACAATCTTGCATACTTCTGTGTTTTACTATTATAAAGCTTCTACTTAAAATAATAAGGTTATAACAAATTACAAAAAAAAAGTTAGGAAATATTTACTGGCTACTAAAAAAGGATCTCAGTCATTCAGTTCACCTACCTGTAGCAATAAAACTGAAAAAAAAAACATCACTTCCTCATCTTGATTCATCACTTGCAAAAGTGCTACTGCTGTTTACCCACTATAGTACAGTCCCATTGTTTAATACTTAACTGCCAAAATAACTGTCCTCACAAGAAGAGAGTACTGCCCTTATGACACAAACTTTTTAGCTAGCTCTGTTGCCCACAGGGAGGTAGCCATGACTACATCCGCCCACCTAGTCCAGGTATCTGCCCAAGTGCTGAGGTGTCAGCCACTGAAAAAGAAGAATGAAGAGGTAATAACTACTGAGCTCTCGAGCGAGAGGAGGAACACTTTATGGGGTCAATTCTACCAGTGATGCAGTCCTTGGGGAGACAGACTACCAAATGGAAGCTTTGTGGTTGGAAGCAGCAGGGCTGGAACAGGTGGCTACATTACCTGCATACGTTAACAAGGGCCTCATAATGTATGAATTGCACTTCCTTCTTATGAGCACACCATGCAATGGGATATTAGGGAGGCATAACAAAAATCTCTTGTTGGCTGCCTGCATGCAACACGATTGTCATTCAAGAAATGAATGTCCCACACAAAGTATCGACTGGCCAGTAGTTAGCAAGTACAAGGGGCACAAAATAAGTTTTCTAACAGCTTTGTCAAAAAAGGATTAAGACCTCTGGAGAAGGGTGATTAGTGGGGCATTCACCAAAATCAACTCAGCCTCAAGGGCTAACTAGGTTCCTAAGACTTCAGTTTTAGTCCAGCTTTGGCCAAGACCTGACACCAAATAGCAAGAATGTACAACAATTTTTCTATTTTTCTGTTCATACAATTCCTTAAATGTACTTTGCTTTGTTTGTACTCTTATTAATGTACAGTTATTTAATTTTTCACACTTTTATTCAAATTGTGTACAGTTTTGATACAGGGCTGTTGCTAAAATGGATCCTGTTGGACCAGTCCACCACCCTACTAACAAACAAATAAAAACTGCATTTGCAGAATGCATCTCTCTTTTTCATGGCTTTTTTATCTGTATTCTTAAATGGACAGAAACTGAAAGAGGTAGATCAAACACTCAGATCCTTATTAATTCAGGAGTTATGCTGTAACCTTGAAAGTGAACATTCTAGAACAGATTCACTGCCTTACAGTCAATGTTTTTTCTAAGAATGATTTACTCTGGGCCATATGTAATATTCCAGAAAGTATCCTGCCACCTTTGAAAAAGCATTTTCTCTTTTGTCAAGATACAATGTCTCTTTCGCTCGCCCTCTCTCTCTGTCTCTCTCTCTCTCTCTATATATATATATATTTATATACACACTCATAGACATACAAAAAATATAAGTTGCAACATTTAGAATGATTCAGACAATGCAACAGATATGTGGTTGTGGATACAATAAAATTAAAAGGAAATAAGCCATGTGGGAGGGCACACTGTATACAAAATCACACATTAGGAAGCTCAATCTACAGGAGAAAACTAGTACTGAACACAGAACTATGAACTGTAGTTACAGAAAACGTAGCAGTAAGAGTTACAGTACGCAAAAATCCAGGATACTTAAGAAAATCCAATATGTCTGATTATATGATTATACATGGAGAAATAAGTTAATAGAGTACTAAACTTATTAAGTCAGGACACACTATGTCCACACAGCAGCAATTAAATTACAGTAGTAGCTAACAGGCATGACTTCTAAACGTACAGTAGAGTATGAAAAGAAAGAAGAACGAGTAGAAGATATTACAGGTACTATCGTATAAGCTAGTAAGGCAGGAAAGCAGGTATTACAGAGATAATTGCTATTAATGAGGGAGAGCAAGAGGGGGTAACATTAGAGTGTAGACCATGAAGAGTACAGTAGGAACAGATAGATGGGAATAGTGAATGAATACTATGGTAGTAGAGAGCAAGGGCAGATCCAATTATTCGTTAAATGATCTTTCTGTCTTGACTTAAAAGAAAAGTAGTGAGGTACAAGTCTGATTGATTCTGGAATAGTATTCCATGATTTGACAGCATTGTGAGAGTAAAGACAGACTCCATGGGATCTCCTGGGTTTGTAGATAGACAGTACATGTTTGCAAGAGGAATGTAGGTCACAAGATGGAATATAATATTGAAGTAGTGATGAGGAGGTATGTGAATAAGAGGTGTTATATAGCATTTTGTGTGTTAACATAAGTTGATTAAAAGTCAGTAGATGGGGTAGTTTGAGCCAGCTTAGGGACTTAAGTGAAGAGCTGTGGTGAGAAAGGTGTGCTTGGCCAGTGGCAAATGTACCTAACTGTATTATAGCAGTTAAGTTTTTCTTCAAGAGAAGCTTGCAGACTGGTTAGAATAGGGGAAGCTACAGCAGGGAGGGTAAGAGATAAGTAGTGGCAATGGTCACTTTTGCAGAGTTGGAGATGATTTTTTTAGCTCTATACAGCATGCTCAGTTTTTGATTTTTTTTTATATTGATATGCAGGTCAGATGTGAGATTATTGTCAATTGTTACACCTAAGAGTTTGGCGTGAGAAATAACATTAGTAGAAGTATTGTTAAGTGAAGTAACAGAAAAGTCAGAGGTATCTGGAGTATGTCGTTTTGGTAAAAATAATAAAAGTTTTTTTTTTTTTTTTTTTTTTTTTGGATTAAGCAGCAACTGGTTGTTGGCAAGCCAAGATTCAATGGAGTTGAATGTGTCATGAGTTAAGTCCTGAAGATGGATAACATTGTTAGCAGAGCAGATTAGTGGAGAATCGTCTGCATGTTGAATTAGCATTGCTTGCTTAGAGCTCTGTTAAGATGATTAATGAAAACGATGAAGAGGACTGGACCTGGTATAGAGCCTTGGGGTACTCCTGTGCTAACTGTTAAGTAAGGAGAGAAATACGAGTTCCATTTGACACACTGGTATCTGTTGGAGAGAGTAAGTGGTGAACCACTGTAAAGTTGTTTCAGTTAAGACAAGAAGAGACAGTGGGATAAGAGTTTGGGGTAGGAGACAGTGTCAAAAGCTTCTGATAGATCCAAAAATAAAGATGAGACAAAATCACCGGAGTCGCAAGGTTTGTTAATAGTGTCAGCAAAGGATAGTAGAGCAGTGACAGTACTATGGGCATGCCTGAATCCATGCTGGTAGGGGAAGAGTAGATTAGAGCCTAATAGTTATTGAAGAAATGGTTTGTGGATACATTTCTCTAGAATTTTTGATAGTAGTAAAAAAACAGCAATAGTTCTATCGTTAGATATTTCTGTGGATGTGCTTCCTTTGTGGAAAGGAATGATGAGGAACTTTTTTTCCACAAGGAGGGGACATAAGCTTCCTTGATAGATCTACTGATTATTATAAAGACTGAGCAAGCAACTGAGTCAGCTGCCATTCTAAGGAATTCATTGGGAAGAATGTATGCAGATGGGAAATGAGGCTTGAGTTTGCACAAGAGGGATTTAATGAAGGAAGTGAGAATTTGGAGAAACAGGTGATAAGCAGCTGAAGGAAGGTGGGGGGATGGAGGAAAAGTTTTGGTGATAGATGCTATGCTATTACTCAAGTAAGAGTTGAATTGAGATGCAATGTCTGGAGAGGTATTGTCAGAGTCTGGTTGAGGAGAGATTGATTTCAAGGTGCAATTTTTTAATGGTGTACCAGCAGGTTTTGCGATTGGATTTGTGTTGATCTTGAGGCTTTGTGTTTAAGTGTTTGCTATCAAGTTAACATGTTTCTTTACAATGTTATGTAGTGTTCTGAAGTGTTGTAGATTATTGTGGGTCTTTGTTTTGGTAGCTAGACCAGGCCTTAGCCTCTTTTCAAGACAAGGATCTGCCATAGTGGAAAGCCACATGAGGTGTAGTTGATTTAACTGCTCTTCTTTGGTAGGAGCTAGAGTGTTTAGGAAAGTAGAATTAAATTGCTCATGTCTCTCATTTATGTGAGAGGCCTTGAGAAAAGACCAATTATGAGAGTTTAAAATGTCTATAAAGGTCTGCTGATCAAAGCTGGTGAGGCTATGGAGATGTCCTCAGGGGATGCTGCTTGTAAGACTGAGGAGGCAAATCTAGTTGTATAGATAGGGTAGTGATCACTAAAACAGTCTGACAGTGTTTCAGAATCAGCAAAATTACTAGATGGTGGTGGTATGATAGAGCCATTTTTGTGGGATGAGTAATTCATACAAAACATTATATTCATAGATTGTAGCAGGAAAGCATTCTAAGAAATAATCTTAACTCATAAATGGGGAAAGGAAATTTTTCAGTAGGATACACAGAAATTAGGGTAAAATGGGGCTAATGAAGTTGTTGAGAGAAATTCTCTAAAGCAAATTCAAGGTATTTTGGAAACAATAAGCCCAAAAACAGGGAAGACAATGCTTGCACAGTCAATCTCAAAATACACACACAAAAATTGTGCATGTAAAAAAAATGGTATCGTAAACTTTTCATATTATACAGGATAAACTTGAATACCAAATGAATATGCCTCACGTGCATATTAGGTGAACATTTTACAACACAAAAATTATACAAAATTAAAGCTAATAAATTCCTTATCCCATGCTTGAGGTCCTCAAATTATCTAGGGTATGATCTCAGTTATTCTTACCAGGAGTAATATACAGTTATGAACCTTGGAATGGGTAAAGCCAATCTAACACCAAATGGGATACATTAATTCAAGCACAGAAAGGAAAAATTGGCTAGGCTTAAAATGGCCCTGTAAGAGCAGCCATTTAGTACTAATCTCATAGACCATTAAGAACAGAGTTTTAATAACAAGAAGACAAAAATAACTTATGTATGCTCAAGGCTACCAAATATGAAAAACATTCCTTTTGCATATATAATTATATACAGAGAAGTATAGCTTTATATTTTAATAACCATTAACATGTTCATGGATGGCAATTAAGAAGAAATGAAGACGGGAAGTTAGAAATGATGAATAAGAGGAAAGCATTACATTTTATGTACATCTCCATTTTGTATAAGCTTTTTATTGGGAAGCCCTTATTTAATAGCTTTCAAGGTATATTAGGAGACACGGTAATGAACTTAAAACCCAAGCCTGTCTTGGCCACTCTGTTGAATGGTGCTTCTATCCATTATGAATAAAATGACTAAAGTATCCTGAAATTAAGTTGCTTAAACAGATCTTTCAATCAGGTATCCATTTCTGATTCTAAAGATGTCAAGGAAAGTCATACCCTAAAACACAATGTATTAAAAGAAACAGGTAAAGCTGCCATTATAGTGCAAGTAACTGAGAAGTAAAGCATCAACTTAGAAGGCTTCCACAGCAGTCACTGTTTGCAAAATTGTAAAGAAACCAAATCACAGGATCCACATATGTACCTGCAAGAAATATTTCAGTTGACATACTGGAGCTACAAAACAAATAGCACCTCTTATACTCATGAAGGAATCAAAATTCTTCAAACAGTACTACTCAACAATTCTACATTAACTTGAAAAACCATAAATACATCTAGGCTAGAGTAAAATATATCCTATGATAGAAAATCAGTTCCCTGCCTACTCAAAGCAATGGGAGAGGAAGATAGTTAACTGTGACGGCTTTTCTAATTTTCGTGTGTGGAGGGCAGTGCTGCCAAATACAGCAACAAGAAGAGAAAGTTTGCATATATGCAGCATAACGCTTAAAAACAGGTGCTTCAGCCATTGATTTAGCACAGTGAGAAGCATTATGCATGTATTGGGGGTAATCAGCAGAATGATCCTGACCTTTAGATGAAGCTTACTGCTGGTGAATTCATAGCAGTTCCATACAGATATAACGTGTTGGGCAGACATCGATTCTCTACCTTCCAAAACAGAAGAGGGGGGCCGTGATCACTAAGAAAAAAATCTTAGATATATGACTAAAGCTCTATGCTGTTAATGAGCAGTTTCCTCTGACCAGGATAAAGGGTATTACAACTCTAAGGAAAAATATTAACATGACAGTAATATCAAATCTTCCCTGTAGCAGACAACTTTCCAAACTTGAACTCTACAACCCAGCCCTCAATGAGTTACACCATACACGGATAAGTGACAAACAAAATCTATATAATGTCTTGGCAAAATACTGCATTACCTCGCACTCTGCCACAGAAACCCCATAGTTAGTCTAGTGTCTTCTTTACGCTTGTGCTGAGAAACAGGTGCTAATAATCACTGAAGATAATGGCAACCATAAACACCAAAAAGCAGCAATTTGTGAGAAAAAGAAGAAAAAATAAGGCTCCAGCACCAAAATAAAGGTTTAGCACAATCTGATCCCATCCCCACAGTACATGTTCCCAACCACAAAGCAGCAATGCTGGTGGTCAGCAGATAGCAGGAAAAGGGCCAGGAAATAGAAGCTGACTAGCGTACACAACATTTTTCATCAAACTGGAAAGCATTCTGACTTGGCACTGCTTTTACTTGAGCTTAATATGATTGCTTTAAGCCCTTTGTTTTAATCATTCTGTGTGTCATAATCTTTAAATGCAGAAGAAAAACAGCACACAGCATTCCTGCTACCTTACTTTCATCTTTATCCACATCTTCATCAACTTCAAAACATGTGATGGGAGCTTTTCTGGTCTGGATACTTTTACTGTAAATAAAAGAAAAAAGAAATGTATAAATATGAATTCTTCTAAAGAATGAGTCTTAACTAGTGTCTACATTTTCATTTCCAGTCCCCACCCCCCCTGGTTTAGAAGTGATATGGCTTCTTAGTTAACATACATACAAACATCCCTCATGTTTTTCTATTGTCTTTTACAAGGGTTATATCTATATTCATTCAAATACCAGTAGAACAATTCTCTTCCAAAACAAGGATTTACCAGAGTTTCAAATAGCTGCCTCCCTTCACCTAGGCCTAAGAAATACATTGTGATCCCAATTCATCTCACATATCTTCTGACTGTTCCTAATTCATTCATAACAGGGATACAAGTAGTACTCCAATGTTGTTTCGGGGGAGTCTACTTTTAGTTTAATTATAAACTCAACAACTACTGTGACATCATTATTTTAGTACAACAGTAACAGTAAATATTGCACCTTGCAGTAGTTTTTAACAGAATCAAGAGTAACTATAAGAATGAAATATTGAAAGATGTAGGATAATGACTTCAGCAGAAAGGTGAATTTCCTTTTAAGTATGACTACTGTTAAGCACACACACAGCAGAGCATTCCCAGCTTGGTACAGATACCAGTCATAACGAGGGCTCCTCCTTCTTAAGAACAAACAACTGTCTTACTGAGCAACAGCAAGAGAGAGCTAATTCCAACCTTGTGCTGAAGTTGTGGGGATAAATTGTACCTATACTTAAAAACATCCCTATTCATGCTGGCAATAGATGTTCATTCCGAAATCTGTGTCACCAGGAAAGTATCTTAAAATGTTACCTAAGCCACGATAGACGTTCAGGATTTTCTTAAAGCAATACAGCAAGTAATTCTTTAAAGGAGTATTAGAAGCACTTTTTTCAACAAACTGATCTAACCTATGGGTAACAAAATTAGGCAGCATGGCAGTTTACTGGAAAGATACCTGACTCACAGCTACAGGTTCAAGAGTTCTATCTTGACCTCTGGTCCTTGGCTATGTGGAGTTTATATATGGTCTCTGTAAAAGGCAAGTGTGCACTTGCTTTCCCCCTATTACCCCAATACATGATAGTTGACTGCCTTCCTTAAACTGTAGAAGGGCCAGTTCATTTACCTGTTAACAAATAAAATACAAAGTTAAAGTATCAGCATGACAACTACTTGTTTGTAAGATAGCATTATTATGTGTGTACCATCACAGAAATAAACTAAAGGACAGGTAAGGAATGTTTAGTTTACCTAGCCCAATCATTTCGCTACCATTTTTATAAGATTTAGAGCGTATTTAACATCTTTATTCACCCAATCCATACAAAAATTATCTTGTCTCATTCTCTTGTTTTCTTTTATTTGATGACTACATTTTTGAATCTACAACATCTTCAGAAAGGTAATTTCATTTAATCACAGATAATTCTGTGAAAAATGCTTTGTTGTATCTCTGTTGACCTGTACATTGTGTATCCTCAAATGAAGTAACCAAATCATCTTTTTACATAAATTATTTACCTGGGGTCTATTGATTCCCTTGCAATATTTAAATGTTTCAATGATATGACATCTCTATTCTTTTAGTGATATCTCTTATTTTATTTCCCATCCCTTCTTCTTTAAGTATGTTTGTACAAAGCTTTGTAATCCATTTTTATACAGCTTCCTTGTGAAGAATGTGAAAAAGTTTTGCTTTTTCTTCTCTGATTTGCTTTTATCATGTCTATATCCTTGCCAGATATTGAACAGCTTTCATAGATTCCTTTGTGGTATTTAAACATTTTATGATCTTTATATTTTATCACCCCATTTTTCTTAAACTAAGTGCTCCTAATTCACTTTTGTATAGTTTCAGATACAGAATGAACCATTTTTCATTTTCTTCTGAACTGTTTCAGTCATATCTATATCCTTGCCAAGATAAGGTCCACATAACTGGACATAATGCTCTGTAAAGGTGGGGTGGTATCAAATGGGTGTGAAGAGACAGACAGAACAATGTTTTTGTAGTTTTCCTTGAAAACGGATGAAATAATTTACTGTTTTCTACTAACGACATGTCCTTTTGCTGCTTTGTCACAAAATGTGCCTCCTTTTCGACTATTTCATAGGCCTTTCCTAAGTCAGTGCTCCTGCTTCTTCAAGCGTGATGGATCACTGACAGCAACAGGATCTGGGGGTTCAATCTTGACTTCTGATCACTGCCTTTGTAGAGTTCTGTAGGCTCTCCCTACATCTTTGTAGGTTTTCCTAAGGTGCTCTGGTTTCAAGCCACACCTCCACACCCTTGTTAATTTGTGTGTAATCAACTCCCTCAGAGAAAGGGGAAATTCCTGAGAAACTGTAATCTCTATCATTACAGTATAAACTCCAATACTCACACATTATGGATTTAACACAAGAATGCAGATTATTAGTATTTCAGATCCAAGCTTAGCATCCAAATGTCCAAACAGGTGCTCTTCTATATAGGTACGCTACCAGGCAAACGTATATTTATGTAACTAAGATAATGAGGAAATAGCATCAGTAATGTAATGACAGAAACAGTGATTGTAAAGAACTAGAAAAAGATGAATGCTAAGTGAGTAATAGTATGCTGTATTATATTATGTATATGTAAGTGCATACCTTACAACTGTCCACATTTTTGTCTCATATTTTTGGCCTATTCCTCATAAAATTTATAGTTTTCTGGCAAATTGTTAAGGACTGAAGTCACTAAGTAATGAAACACATTTGAATTTCACGTTACATATCCTTTAGAAAAAGTATGCTGACACAACTCTTGTTATTCTAACAACTTTCCAAGTTTAAAAGAGCAATATTTAAAATCTGCCCCAATTTTGGGCCATTTGTCTCCCCATTATGTTTGGTTTTGTCCAGACTGTTTGTGCTAAGAAGTTGACATGTATGAGGCATTGTATGTATATTCATTTTAATAGCAGTAAAGAAAATTTTTGAAATACAAGTGTACACAATTATACCGATGAAGAGAGAGAAGTATATTCTAAAAAAATTAACAATGAAGAATGGAGAAAACTGTATCCCTTTTTAAAGAGGATTAAGGATCCATACAGACTGATTAATTATAAAACAGACAGTCCATCAAAGCAAATGCCTTTGTCCTACTTCTGCAATGCAGGATTGTTAACTGAAGCTCTCAAATATTAAAAAATGTACTAATTTGCAACAAATAGATAAATTAAATTATTTTAAAGTCACTAAACATTTTCCCGGTATACAACAGGATGTGACTGTGCTTAGTAACCAACAAACTACAGTCATTCCACTGCAGTAATGGCATCCTTTCTGCATAAAATGGCTTTCCTTATGTCGTCGGTAAGGATGTCACTGCCACTAATGTCATCAACATTCTTCTCTTAGCAGCTGTAGACAGACTTTTCTGCTGGCTAGTATGAAACTGCCAGTATAAAGTCAAGTATACACAATTAAGAGACCTGGTGCAAAAAATAATAAAACAGCAAGTGTTTCTGAGGTTTAGTTAAGTTTCACTTTCACGGATTCCATGATGACTAACTTACCTGTTTTTCAGACCTCGTCCTAAGTTCTCTAATAGCTAATTATTTACTCAAAGAAATGAACTTTGCTTAGTATTCAATATACCATCATACTGAATGTACATTTAATGTTTCTGGGGTCATGTAATATTTCTGACCTGGAAATGTATTTTATAAAATAAAGCCTATTTTACAGTTGATCCAAGTTGTACAGAACCCTAGCTGGCTTGCAAAACTAAGGTCCACAATCTGGCTGACAAAACTGAGAAACCAGCCAGGTCATTTTTCTGCAGTCCACCCCTTTGCTAGCTTGCCAAGGAGCAAAAATTGTTTTTAAAAACTCTAGCAAGCAGCATACTACATTTACACCAAACGGTTTACTATAACTTTTAGTATAAACAAATTGCTGAAGTACTTCAGTACCGATGAACAGAAGTATCAACATCCATTTCTGTACCAGCATTCAGGAAGTACCATTACAGAAAAAAATACTGGTACTGCAATAACGATAAATCATCATGTCCTGATCACACCACCTAACAACTTGCTTTCAGGGTAGCTGTTTTCTTCACCCCACCCTAGCTACACTATTACAGGTGTACACTATATCAGGTGCCACACCTCTCAACCTCTTAGAGTAAGAAATCTGGCCAAAGCTATTAATAAAAGTGGAACAAAGTCAAAAATAGGGACAATTTTCAAGTATTGGGCTTAAAATTTAGAAAGTTGATAAGACAGGTTTTGCATTAACATGAATTTTCTGAAGGATATGAAGTCTGAAACTCAAATGTCTGTCATTTTCTAACTGCAATCTGTAATGATTTACCACGAATTTGCCAGAAACCACAAGTATATGAAAAAACAGACCAAAAGTATGAGGCCAAAATCTGTACAGTTGGGAGGTATGTCAGGTCTTTTAAACTTTCATTACCTGCAGATGGATGGGTATTATCAAAACAACATTGTATTTCTATAAAGAAACCAGCAGCTACATTAACAACATAACTAGCAACTCCTTTCTTATGACAAGTATATTCTTACAGAGGAGTAAGCTCCCTCCTGATAGGTACTATAAATGAACAAAGGGAAATGATGAGGTTAAAATAATTTTATAAAAGCAAGAACACACAGTTCCACTTTCATTTACTAACCATTATCAAATGGAAAAGTGAAATTAGCTGTGCATCTAATGCACAGTAAACAAAAAAAACATACCAGTAAATGACTAGTGCTGCATGCTAAACAATCAATTCAGAGTTAATCATCTTTCACAAGCATTAACCCTTAAAAAACAAATAAAACCTTTAGGCAGAGCCATAAGCCATTAACATGCATATAAACGAAACAAGGAACATTGAGACGGTCAAGATGTCAGGAAGGTGAGCCGGGTACTCATCTTGCCCTACCCCTGCAACTGTCAACATATTCAGCCCACAGATATACTTTACTAAAAGGATACAAGGCTTAAACAACATGTCCTACATGAACTGACAAAGCCCTGTCACTATTCTCAGTATCCTACCGACTGCTAAGAGGTGACCTGTGACTGGTATACAAGGCATCCTCTGACCCATTACTGATAAATTTATTGCACTTCAGCAAGTCAAATGTCATCAGAAATACTTAGTCTAGGATTTAAACCTCTTTGGAAGTAACAGAATGGTTTAGAGGGACAGGTATGTCTTGCAGAGGACAGTACTATGGAGCAGACTCCTCATCAATGTTAAACAAATCTCATCCCTCCTCATATTCACCTGCAATTTGTATCTCTGGTAAGTAACAAAAAATTTACTCCAGGACTTACCCTCTGTACTACTAAAGGACAGAGGCAGCTCCTAACTGCTTTATCTCATACACAGGTCAATTCAAATTATCTGTAGTATAATCTCAGTTATCCTCATTAGGGGTAATATATAATTATTGACCACGGAATCCTCTCTACCTTCACATATGAACAAGGTACTTAAGCTCTTTCACCAAGACACTCTTCAGACCATGACTGTGCATTGACAGCCTGCTCAGTAAAAATCAAAAAAAGGAGTAACAAAATGTACTCTCAGTGGAGTCCTATGTCTACCCTGAATGTGCTTAACTTCTTCAAATACAGGTACAACGGCAAACATCAGTGGTTCAGCAACCTGCTACTGTAACAGCACTTTTCACAAGATAGTTTGGGGTACACAGCCGTATGCCTCCTTCAAATCCATAAAACACAGACAGTACTGGAAAACTACCATTACCTTCCAAAATCTGTCCAACAGCAAAGTGCTTCTCCACTGTTCCACCATGGCACTGCTACACCTGAAGCACAGACTCCACCTTTGGGCAAAGCTTTTGCTATGGCACCCCTTCATATGCTGTTCTAGGAAGGCTAAGAGCCCCCTAAAACTGGACCACACCCTTCCTGTCCCTCTTTTTGAAAATGGGGACCACTACCCAAGTCTACTAATCCAGAGGTTTTCCCAGCCATTCATACAACTCTAAAGTATGTTAACCACAAAATAAACAATATGCAGCAACATCACCATTTCCTGCCAGGTCTCATTCACTCACAAAGCCATATTTTTCAAATATATCTTCCTAAATCCAGAAAGGGATCAAAGCTTCGACCATTGTAAAAAGAATGATGACACTGATGTATGTGCATTAAACAGATTTTGCTAGACACCCAGCAAAAAGATCATATCCATCCTTCAGGATGGAATTAAAAAATAATAATCAAGATTTATTTACTGTTTGATAACCAGGTAAACTGGTCAGTCCAAAGATGCAAAACAATAAGACGAAAAATATGTACACGGATATATACCAACAAAAGTAACTAGTGTCTCCAAAACATGTACATGCTGAGTCTTTAAGGAGGTGTTCTGACAGACAGAGCTTGTTTGAAATTCTCATTGGATCCATAATGCAGGTCCTAATCTGAAAAAAGACAGCTTATAGAGTGCTGTTTTAAAAGGTAGCCTATGAACCTATTAAGGAAAATGCTGCTGCCCTGGGAGCTCTCATAGGGAGTAACCTGTTTTAAGGGGGGGCAGTGTCCATCCTTTTCATCTTTATATATTAGTGACAAGTAATTACATTGCTTCATCAGTAACAGGGAGTCAAAGAAGGTAGCAGTAGTTGAAGAAATCAGCAAGCAGGGAAAATATGCCAACCTTATTTACTGCAGTCTGTACTTGTTTGTACTGCAGGCTGAGTGAAAAGTCAAAAGTAGAGGCCTGCATTCCAGTTTAGGTGAAGGCAATTCTAGTCATGGGGACAGAAGGTTGGAAATTCTGTAGCAGTGTTTCTGATGAATAAGAACTTTATAGTGATGTCATCCGTGTAGGTAGAGAAGGTGAGACTGTGATAAAGGATTAAATCTAAGTGCTTATATTCTGAAATAAATGGGATAAAATAATATTGTTTTATTGTCATCTATACAAATAACTTGCAACTCAAGGGATTTATGATGACAGGAGAATAACATGACATTAGTTTTATCATGGTTAATCAGATACTAATTAGCAGATACCCAGACGCATAGATTGCAGAAAGTCTGTTGAAACAGAGTTTACAAACTTGCAGGGCATTTGCTTGCACAGAGAAAGAGACTGCCATATAATATGCTTAAAATGGGCAGGTTTTCTGGCAAGTTGTTAATAAATAAAGAAAATAGTAAAGAAAGGTCCTAAGACTAAGCCTCGAGGGACTCTCGACATGGGTTGTTAAAACTGACTTGAAAAGATCTATTTCTAAGGCAACTCTCCAACCAGGAGATGGCATTTTGGCCAAAGTTTATTTTTTTCTACTTCTGAAAGAAGCAAGTTGTGGTCCTCTATTTCAAATGCCCTAGTCATGTCTAAAAAGACTCCAGTGTTAATGAGTCCATCACTGACATTACCATATATGGAGCTAGATGCAGTGAGTACGGCTGTAGTAGTGTGAAGGCATTTCTGAAAGTATGTTTGTCATACAATAGGCCATAACTGTTAACATGTCTGAGTATTTTGTAAAGGATTTTTTCAAATATTTTGACTACAGGGCAACAAATAGTGATAGGTAGAAAATCCTTAAAGGTCTTAGGAGAGAGATAAATAATGGATAGTTTAAAAGGTAATACTAAAAATTCAGTAGTAAGATATAAATTGTAGATGTAGGCAAGTAGTTTTGTAATTTTATCTGCAGCTGCTCTTTGGAAAGTGAGGTGGGGAAAGAAGAATTTTGAAGAGGAGTGTTTCAATTTTTTTTTGTAAGGTTGATGGTTTCTTTTGCTGAGATTTCAAGGAAGTGAAAATTGTAGCATATTCAGCATGGTGGGAAAGTTATGGCTGAGGGTTAATATTGGATGGTGAGTGGGGATAATTTGTGTGGTGAAATGAGTTTGATATTCTGGATGGAAGAAATGAGGAAGGCTTCATATTCATATACAGGATTAAGGGTAGGATTATGAGTTTGATAGATGCAAAACTGGGTTGGCCAGAGAGCTGCTTAATTCCACTCCTTCCAGGATTAAGTAGCGCAGTTATCAGTAAAGATGAAAGTTAAGAAACAGTTAGGCAAAAGCAAATCCAAACTGTTGAAATACATGTATGAAGTATTAAGCAATAGTTATCTGTGTAATTTATATTCTCATGTTCACACGAAATGTTATTGCCACGGTGGTACGGCGGTAGCGTTGTTACCTCACAGCAAGAGGTTCTCCTGTTCGATTCTCGACGTGGCTTGGGAGTGACTTCTGTGTGGAGTCTGCATGACTTCCCCGCGATTGGGTAGTGTTCGAAAGACATGCGCAAGTAAATGGGCGTGTACCTTCGTTGAAGGTTGGGCGTCGAGCTGGCACCTCCGCGTTTCGTAAAAAAATCTACTGCCAATCATTAGCGGACCAGGGTTCCGCTGTGGCGACCCCTTACCAGGAAAAAGCCGAAAGACAAACAACATGTTCACACGAAATTTACACCCTTATACATACACACAATCCTTCTGTCTTGTATGCTGGTGTCCTTTTCATTTACATGAAAAGAAAATTTAGTGCAAGAAAATTACACAAATGTGGCACTTGTTTGACTTCAAAATTAAAAAAAGTGGCCTATTTTATTATAAATAAGATGGCAAAAGATGTGCAGTGAGAGTCTAAAGGCACTCAGTTGCTAGCCTCATGTGGTACCTTATTACACTCATGGCCATACACCAGACAATGCATACCTCTTCATACCTTATTTCTTAGAAAATGGTCTTTCTCAGCAGTGAAGGCTCACTGGTTAAAGCTACAAAAAACAGTAGACTGATGATACTACATACCGATAGATTATAGAGTGGACAATATGGATGAACAATGAAAAAAATGACTATCACATAATTCAGATCAAAGATATTGCAGGAAGGAAAAGCTATTCAGATCAATCACCACTTCAGTACAAGTGGATTCCTCAGTGACCAGTATTAGTTTAAAACAAGTCATAACACCTGTACAGAACTACTGTCTCTAACAGATAATGTACTAAGGACCATGGTCTGCAGAGAGACAACAGATGTCATTTCTCTTGATCACACACAAGGATGATTCCATATACCATCAACAATTGCTAACTGAATTCAACATTTATGACTTTGGTGACACTAAACTGCAGTGGTTAGCCAGACACCTCAAAGGCTGAACTTTCTAGTTCATTAGTGACTATTCTCAAGTCTTCCAAACTACCACTGAATAAAGGGGTGCCTCGGCAGTCTGTACTTGGACCCCTCCTATTCATACTCTTTATTGATGCATTTTCAGACTCAAGCTTTCTGATATATGCTTTGCAGATAAGTTGAAACTCAAGAAGCATCAAATGATCTCTTTCATAGTAACTATTACACCTTACATAGGTCTGTCTTTCGGTTCATCTAATCTGAAGGCTAGTCTTACAAAACTCAACACTACTGCAGTACAAAACAGCTAAATGTTATCAAGAAGAAGTGGACTACTTTAGGCTCAGATGATTTTCTTACTGAAATAATAAGTTCATCTAAATACTAGAATGTTTGCTCGACTAAGGCCTGTTGCACTTTACATGTAAATAAAAACATTGACAAAGCCTTGCCTTCCCTAGCAGCATATCAGAGAACTTCTTGTCTTTTCACAAAGAAATCTAGATCAACACTGTCCAAAATGGTCACTTTCTTCACTATAGAATGTGCTCCCTACCAATATCAGCTAGCACATGAAGAAAACTAATAAACAAGTTTTAAAGAGCATGCAACAAAATTTGCTGCACTGCAAGAGTGCCCAACAATGACATAATTAGCCTGATTCTCAAACCTGTGCAGAGCAGAGATATGTAACATGTCCAGACTGGAACACTACATTTCTCTGTTCAGCACACCTAAGGCTTCTAATAGCAGCTACATCTCTCAGATCCAATAACCTGACTAAAAATCTTTGAAAATGTCATTTCAATCCCTCTAATGTTTCTCTAGGGACTTTCCATTCTAGGCCCTCAGTGACAGAACACTCTTCCTGGTGAAATGTAAAACTGCCTATCTTTCCGCACTTCATCATCATCATCCCCCTTTTTACCATTTTTTACATGGGACTGGGGTGTTGCCTCATTCAATGCCATTCTCTTGCCTTCTTTGACACTCATGTCTGACTGTAGCAGGTCTTCTCTCATACAATACATCCACCTCTTTGCTGGATGCCCTTGTGTTCTCTTGCCTTCTTCATGTCTGTCCGAAATCATCTTCACCAGATCGTCTTCTGGTTTTCTGCACATACGCCTGAAACACAGTCATCTGTTCTCTGACTTTTTCTGCAAATGAAGCTACTTTGGCTTCTTCCATTTTGTCCTCATTTCTTTGTCTGTCCCACAGTGTGCATCCTAGCACTCGTCTTAGGGACATCACCATCACCTCTAGCTTCTTCAGCTGCTCTGTCTTTACCGCCCAGGTTTCTGTACTGAACAACAGTACTGGTGCACCACTGCTTTATACACTAAGTTTTCAGCTTCTAAGGCATTCTTCTGTTATACACTACACTTGAAACTTTGTACCAGTTGGCTGCAGGCACATTGATTCTAGTTTTGACCTCCTCATTCAAACTTTCCCTCTCCGCAACCACCCGTGCCAGATAACTGAAGCTGTTAATCTGGTCCACCATTTTCCCTTCTATTTTAATTCTCAGTTTTTTCTGATTTCCCCCATTTGCTGTCATTATAACTTTCTTATCTGTACTCAGTTTCATCCCATGTGCTTTCAGTTTTGCATTTCATTGCCCTATCCTTTGCTGAAGTTCTTGCTCAGTGTCTGTTTGGAATGCCACATTGTCTGCATACAGAAACTTTGCTGATCTGTCCCCTCTGACCATATTGCTAATGTAGTCATCACCAGTATGTATAGTAATGGGTTCAGAGCTGAACCCTGATGCACATCCAACTCCCACTAGGAACCCCTTTGTCAAACCAAACACTGTTCCCATTTGAGCAACTGGATCCTTGTACATAGCTTGCACTAATTCTACCAATGTTTCTCTGACTTTGAACCACTGCAGGACTGCCCAAAACATCTTTCTTGGGACCTTGTCATATGCTTTCACCAAGTCTAGGAATGCCCTTGGAAACTCTCCTCATATCTAGCTTCTTCTCAACTATTTGTTTCACTGCAAACATTGTGTCACTTGTGCTGCATCCTGATCTGAATCTGCTCATCTCCCATCTTAACTTCTACTGCTCTGCATATTTGTTTATCAATCACCCTCTTCAGAACTTTCATGCAATGTGACAGGAGATTGATGCCTCTTGTACTACCCACAGGTGTGAATGTCCCCTTTGTTCATGGACACTGGTACTAGTATATTTATTCTCTAGTCATCTGGGGTACACCTTTCTCTCCACACTGCTATTAGTACCCTCAGGAGCCATTCTATCCCATCCCTATCTCACTAAGCATGTTTATCATATCTGCTGTGAACTCACCTGAGACTGCCGTTTCCTCTGATTTCATTTTCCATAGTGCTGTTCTTACTTCTATGGTGCGCTCCTCCTCTTCTCTCACTGTAAGCTGAGTCTTTGCAGTACAGTTTTTCTTGGGTTTTCTTCACTCAGAAACTGCTGGAAGTGCTTCTTCCATCTGCCTTTGATATTCATAGGTTCACAGGTGATTACTAAGCTAACAGCTTAACAGCTCTTACAAGTCTAGCTAACATAACACAAGTTTACACAATATATGTCCCCTATGGGCAAGAGAATGACGGATTTGTGCCTATACCTTGAGAGGCTTATAGACTGTCCCTGCTCATAAGGGACAGAGGCACTACACCAAGATTGAATCTGTGATTCAATATCCATTGATCCAAACGGCATTGGAAGACAGCCGGGGAAAGGCTCTGCTTAATGTGAAATGAAAACTTTCTTTCCAGCATGGTTTGCTTCAGTCACTGACTAAGTTTAGATCCATAAAGGTGGAAACGCTGACTGACTTCTGGATGTGTAGCAGCTTCATCAGGACTGGATTTTTGACTGCCTTGCTGGTCAGGGATAGGTCACCCCTTAATAGTCGGTATGAGACAGAGTAAAGGGATAGGGCTATTAGTCTATCTGCATAGGACATGTTGTTTACACACTGTATTTTCTTTGTGAGGAAACTCTGAGGTCACTAAAGCTGCCATAAGTGCCTAGTCAAGCACATGGCAGGTGGAACATTGTACTCTACTATCAGTTTAATGAGGGCTGAGTACAGAGGGACTATAATTTCCTTGGTACTTGATGCCATACCTTTACATATAAGTTGTGCCACACAGAAGGACTTCCACACCACTGTGGACACATGGTAGTCAAAGTTCAGGCTACCAACTATCTGTGTACCTAGATGTCTCACCTCTGAGTCTACTCTTAGGGGTGTGTTACTGATGTTATAATTTGTAGGGGTATTCAACACCTCAAAGGGTAAGATAATGGATTTTTTCATATTTAGTTTTAGGCCATGGTTCTTTCACCAATCATTTGTCTGATCTAGACCCTCCTGAAGGATATCTACATCACTGGGAGATTTAATGACTGCTCCCAGCTTGCAGTCATTAGCAAACTTTGTCATCCAGAGGCCTTCCATGCTAGCCTTGACTTCACAGAAGTATATTCAAAACAGGAAATGTCCCAGCACTAAGCCTTGTGGTACATCATTAGTAAATGGCCTCTTGCTGGATCGGGATTTACGCACTTTAACCAAGTGTCCTGTCTGTGAGCCTACTGGCTATACATCTGGTGACACAGGGATTTATGCCCAGTTTTCTGAGTTTATTTATAGTACTCAAGTGGGGAACTGCGTCTAATGACTTGGCCTGGTCGAAGTAGGTGGTATGCACTGTTTTACCCTCATCCATGGCCTTAGTGACTTTTTCAAAGAAATCTACCAGATTCAATAAGCATGACCTACCCTTGACAAAGCCGAACTCGGTTGGCTCCAGTGTTTGGAGGTTTCCTATGTCATCATTTACCAGGTCCATGATTATTCTTTCCACGGTCTTACATATAAGACTAGTCAAACATATGGGTCTGTAATTTCTTTATGCAGAGGGAGGACAGTTGCTGTCCTCCAATCTCTCGGGACAAAGTCAGTCCAGGGGCAGTGGTTAAATAGAGATACTAATGGCCTGATAAGTCCTGACCTAAGCTGTTTAAGAGGCAACCTGGTATATCATCAGGCTCCACTCAAGCCATGTTTTTAGCTTTACAGAGTGCAGTGGCAACCCTCTTCTTTGGTGACAATTGGGGGTGGAGTGCTGGAGGGTATCCTTTAGGAGAACTGGGGGTGATGGGGTGGTGAAAACTGAGCTGAATTTGTCAGCCATCAGATTTGCTATAGCTTCTGGTTGAGTACAGTTGATGCCATCTACAACTAATTCCACACACTGCTGGGTGTCGCCCTTAAGTTTACAGATATAACTGAAAAATCCCTTATGGTTATCCTTAGCTTTGGAGGCTATTTTTTTACCTCAAAGTTTGCTATCAGAGACGCGACTTGTTCACTGATTCACTTGTTTTAGGCTAATGAGAGACTTTTTGCTCTTTTATGTACATTCCCTCTTAATTCTGAACAGGATTTTCTTTCTTTTGTTGTACAACCTATTAATATCAGGAGTCCACAAGGGTGATTTGTTTTTGCAGTTTGACCTGGGTTTATTTCAGTCTGGTATAGCTGTTTCTATGCAGTTGTTTATATGGTCACACAGGGTTTTTGTGTATGCCTCTGCATAGGTTTCTTAGCTTTCCGGATTTGGAGAACTGGGAAACTAGCTATGCCATCCCTTAACAGGGAGTAATTTACCTTAGAGAAGTTTTTAAGGTTTTTGGGGTTAGGTAAGGGGGACTAATGTATCTTTATTTCAAGGAAGACAGCTTTGTGATTAGATCTTGCAAGTGAGAGCATCACACGGGGGGGGGGGGGGGGTGTAGCACTCCCACATATTTGTGAGTACCACATCTAAAATATTTGTTTCCCTAATAGGAGTGCAGACCAACTCGACCAGGGCCTTTGAATTTACAAAGTCAGGAAATCATTTGGGCCTGCACATTAATGGCCGTGTATGCCTCCTAACTGATATAGGAGTAATTAACATTGTCCATGCCTATGGTATTAGGCTGGATGGTGAAGGATTCTACTAAAGTATGATGCATGGGTTTCCTAGTTCATGGTGGGGCCCTGTAGCTAGCAAGAATATAGTAATGGATTTTTTCCATGGTTATTTGGACATGGAGTAGCTCAAGCATGTTATATTGTTTGACCAGCCTTAGGATGTGTTATCCTTTATTTAGACAGATACACCTCCACCTTTTGCGCTTTCATGTTCAGTTGGTGGTCGAAATGTATGAAAGGTGTTATAGCCATGCACTGCCAAAGTGCTGTCCATGGCTTTGAACCATGTTTTAGTAACTGCACAGATGTTACCATTCTCCAGGGTAAGGAGAGCTTCCAGGGAGTGCAGTTTCTTATTGAGACTCCTAGCATTGAGCAGTAACACGTTTATCTTGTCCTGAATAGCTTTTATGTTACAAGGTTTGTCTCTTTGGCAATGCTTTAAAAAGGCCCTATAGGAGTGTATAATGTTTTGGTCAATACCTAAAAGCCTAGAGGTGAAAGGTGAAGATAATCCCTGGCAAAGCAGCATGGCCCATCAACCCTGTCCTCCAGGGTGACAAGTATTGGACCCCTTTGGAATGACACCAGTAGCTAAGCCAAGTGCTAAAGTTGATAATTTTCTGTTGGTACAGTGACATCATCCTTGGAGAGGGTAGAATGCTCTACTCATACCTGCCTGTGACACATTCCAAGAGCACAATTATGTCTCTCTTCATATAGTCCAAGGAGGTATGTCTCAGGTCATTCATGCCTATATGGACTATGACCGAGTCATACTTGTACTTAGTGGCAAGTGACCTGAATGTTTACATGATCTGGTGGATTCTGGCCCCTGACAGGCAACAGATACACCTCCACCTTTTGCTCTTTTTTTTTTTCAGTTGGTGGTAGAAATGTATCAAAGGTGTTACAGCCATGCAATGTAATCTTATCCTTATCTAGTTTGGTAAGAGTGACATCAGTTTATCTTCACAATGGAGTCTCCTATGACCAGAACATTGGGTTATGGAGTGTTTTGCCTTACGGGCATGGAATTTGAGACATAATGATATGTGGCTTTGTGTGTTGTGATGGAAACTACCTTGTCAGTGTGCATGCAGAGTTTCTGAGGACTGCACCTGAGAGACCTTTGAGGTTTAGGTAAGTTACATATGAGCACCTCTGCATATATGGGTCAGTGTGTGTGTGTGTGTGTGTGTGTGTGTGTGGCAAGTGATATGCGAGTCACTGACAACCTGTTTGCTGTTTTTTATGTCTGTATGTGAGAGTCTAACCTCCAGTGTCAATGTGTAACTACAACTCTCACATACTGTGTCTGTTTGAGAATTATGTGGTTGTCAGTGTATGAGGCAATTGTTATATTGCCTCAGCATGCACATGTCCACAAAGATGGATGCACAGATAGAAGAAAAGTGCCCATCTATGGCTGTAGGTACTAATGTGTACTTGCAAGAATAGGAACGGAGGGTGTTTGTAACCAGATGGGTGAAGGGAGCTTACTTGGTGTAATCTGCAGCTAAGATAACCAGGGATGCTGCCCAATGCCCAAACCAGATGCTCTCTGAGCAGCAATAGTCCTGGATGCTATAATAAGGTAAGGAAGACATAAAAAGTCCTAACTAAATGTGCAAATGCTGCTCACTATGCAGACTAGTTGCCCCAAGAGCAAAGCAGGACTGAAATAAAGTTCCAAGGATGTTTTTATAGGTAAATTTCAACTTGTAAGCACAAGTCTTACATACAATCAAAAGAAGGCATGTTTTACACTAACTATCTCCAAAGGCCAAGCAGGTAAGCACACAATGAGCTTTTCACCAGCAATTCCCAGCTCAGCTAGGTAAAATCAGCCCCCTCCTGCTATAAGAGTGAAGACTTTGATCCTCAATGTAAAATGACTGGCTTGGAGTCCAAGGGTTAAGGTACTACAAACAAATTCCTAATATGAAGAAACAACATATACAAAGCATTTTAGTGCAGTACAGCAGCCTTACAGCAGCTTGAAAATTCAAGTTTAAAGAAGTGCAAAAAACAATAAACAGCACAGTAAACTTTCATAGTATAATGAAAATAAGCAACGTTTCCAGATGTTTTGAGTCTGTACAGGGCACTGGCACAGCAAACAGCTCCATGCAAATGTGCCAAATTTATACAGCACTGGAAATACAGAAAACTGAGTACTGCCCCCTCTGGCCAATAAAATTACTACATGCAGGAATCTCTAGTGTGTTTACCCAACCTATATAGACCCAGCTATCACCCTCTGCCACTAAACGGAAAATCCTGTGTTCTTGATGTAAAACCACTGAAAAGAGCTTGCTAGAGTATAAAAATACAATATTTCATCCACCCGCTAGTTAGCTAATGAATTCAGAGCAAAGTAAATCAGTAGAACAGACAATGAGAGGCAAAATGATGTCCAGTGGACTGGTGAACAGGTTGTTGCTGGCATCCCTTATCAGGAGGGGTCTAACTATCTTCTTTATCTTTCTGTCTTTGCCTTGCAACCTGATGTCATTTCTTTGTGCCATCTACTGAGTCACTTTCCAAAAGCTGGTAGAGTGTATCTGATGCCTTGTTCTTTGCTACTGCAACTCCTTTCTTGAATAACCAGTATGCCTTTCTAGCTTGATTGGTCTTTTCTATCTCTCACTTTTTTCCTGCACTTCTTTCTCTTAATGACTTCCTGGACTTCTGCATTCCACCACCAGCTTTCCTTATGTACCTTATTTCCATACCAGGCTTGGTCCCGTATCAGTTCTGTAGTCGTCACAAATACTGTTTTTAAGCGCAGCTATTCTTCTTCAACTCCACCCATTTCCTCCTCTTGAGTTGCTAGAACCCTGAGTAATACCTTGAACTGTTGAGCTTTTTCTCCAGTCAACTTCAAGGTCTTCAGCCTGGTCTCTGTAGATCTTAAGAGCATTCTCTGCCTACTGCTTGCATATGACTGTTGCAACTTATGGTTTTATTCTGCGGGCCTATGTTTCACTGGGGATAACTTTACAATCACCGATTCTACCCTTGAGCCCTTCCTTTCTTTACTAGAAGGAAGACAACCTGAGTCGCATGTTGGCCACTTTTGTATGTGATCTTGGGATGGTCTCTCTTTCTGAACCACATGTTAGCTACTATCAAGCCATTTGCTAGAAAGAAATAAAGAATGGCTTCTCCTTCTTTATTCCTGTTTCCTCACCCATGTGGACCCAGGAAGTCCTCATATCACATCTGTCTGTCCCAATATGTGCATTCAAGTCACCCATTATCAACACCAATTCATGCTGTCCTGCAACTGCTGTGAATGCACTCTTTTCCTCACTATCACAACCTTGCTGTTGACATATGCTAGATTATGAATACTGCACTTTCATTAAGATGTAGTCTGACTGCCATGAGTTTGTCACTAGTTCTGATGCCAACCCTCACTGTCTTCTGAAGGCGCTCCTTCTCCACAATTCACACAATATTTCTAGCCTGTCATTCTCCTGAATAGTAGACTCTGGATCTGAAGGCAAGTTGTTTTGCTGCACTGCCCTTTCATCTCCTCTCCTGGATATATAGGATGTTCAGCCTCCTCATTACAATCATGTTATCAACTTCCAAACTCTGTTCAGTCAGTGAACCTACACTGAGTGTAGAAATTCAGGCCAGTCACTTGTTGACTCATGGCTGCGGGCTTTATGCTGGGCAAGCACTGGCTAATAGAGGCATATACACTCCTCCCACTGTTAGCATGGGTCCCTGCAGTAGGTTGGGGTAGGCCAGGTCCACAACCCATATATCACCGGCAAATCTCCATGCCCATTTGGTGACATTAGTAAACACAGAGTCACCTAGAGCCATTTTTTACCCCATCGAGTGGCTAGCCCTGCCACAGAGCATGCAGTCTGTAATCTGTGTTCTCCTATCTTGAGGATACTGTGTACCACAGTAGATGCTCAAAGTGGTTGGTCTGTACAACTCTTCCCCTATATGAAGCCATGTAGAGTCTGTGATGCAGCCCACAGCTCCATTTTTGGCGGGTTTGAGATGGAAATACTCCGCATGTTTTTTCAGAGATGGGGAGTAATCCCAAAGAGATAGAAGGAGAACATGCAAACTCCAAACAGGTATTGACCAGAGGTCAGGATCGAACCTTGTACAAGAGAGGTGAAGATCTTATCCATTATGCTAACTGATTTCTTATACACAAAAATCACAAATAATTTCTCACTAAGAATGTCAGCTGGCAGTATACAGGCACAGTTGCATAATCAACATCAAACATCTTATAATCTAGACTGCTAGGTTCTACTATTTCTTTAGAAAATACATATGTTGAGGTTGCATAGTATTTTGTCAATTAAAACTTCCAGATGCAACTAACTACACAAATTTCTTTGACCATACAATCTTGCATACTTCTGTGTTTTACTATTATAAAGCTTCTACTTAAAATAATAAGGTTATAGCAAATTACAAAAAAAAAGTTAGGAAATATTTACTGGCTACTAAAAAAGGATCTCAGTCATTCAGTTCACCTACCTGTAGCAATAAAACTGAAAAAAAAAACATCACTTCCTCATCTTGATTCATCACTTGCAAAAGTGCTACTGCTGTTTACCCACTATAGTACAGTCCCATTGTTTAATACTTAACTGCCAAAATAACTGTCCCTCACAAGAAGAGAGTACTGCCATTAAGAAACAAACTTTTTAGCTAGCTCTGTTGCCCACAGGGAGGAAGCCATGACTACATCCGGCTCACCTAGTCCAGGTATCTGCCCAAGTGCTGGAGGTGTCAGCCACTGAAAAAGAAGAATGAAGAGGTAATAACTACTGAGCTCTCGTAGCGAGAGGAGGAACACTTTATGGGGTC